>NW_028301615.1:41311969-41615000 GCF_987345545.1 Pholcus phalangioides | reverse complement strand
AGGGGGGTCGAGAGAAAAAGCTCTTATCACTTTTCCCTTTTTCTTTACAATATCGTAGTGACAAAGAATTTTTTTTCCCTGTTCGTAATGCAAATGCTAACGACATTTTGATGTAACTGATTTCTGCAATATCAATCATCTTAAGAAGTACTACCTACCAGTAGAAAAAAAATCCAAGGTAAATTTTTCCTCAAATGCCACATTCACTCACACTTCCTTCATTACTTCAAGCGTGCAAAATAAGATCTCGTAGAAGATCGATAAATTGTTTCTTATAGGACAGATTATATATGATATATTGCTCTATATTTCGGCTTTATGATTTAAAAAAATCTCAATAAAAAAATTGTTTTTTTTTATTTTTTTATTTTTTTTAGTGTGATATTAGATTTTTGTGACGCGTTTCATAAAGAATGTTTTTTTTTGTTTTTTTTCAAGCAATGAATGTCTTGATATTGCACAAGTGTCATGATGTTTTAATTACTAGAGCCTGGATTATACGCAAATGCATACATACTTTTTTATGTCAACATTTAATCCAGTCAAATGTTGAATATTAGGTAAAGAAAATTGACCACTTTTGTGTGTGACGCTATTTCTAGAAATACCTGTAACATAAATTCTTTTGTTACTGGTATTTCGTTCGTTACTGAGCAACTATGACTTACTAGAAATTAGAAATGCCTAAAAGATATATGTAGAAGTTATTTGCATGTATATACATGTGAGAATATTTTGGGAATGAGTAATGCTCTGAGAAATAGAAAATATACATTTTAAAAACGTTCATGCTTTTTTTTTTCTTTGCATGTTAATTTTTCTTCACTCGTGTTTTTCATTTTTAGTATATATTTTGGAATTTTTAACTTTTTTGAAATTTTTAGTGCATATCTTGGAGCTTTTAATACACATTTTGACATTTTAAGTGCATGTTCGCGTATTTTTAGAGCATTTAGAGCATATCTCACCACTTTTTAGTGCGTATAATCTGAGCTCTAGTAATTACCTATCGTAGACTGGGGTGACTTGAGTACAGATATTAGACATTACTTGTATTATCTACCTTGTAAATTAAAATTTTTTACCAAAAGTTGCATCACTTTAGAGATAAAGATGGATCGTTTTCGTTTTCGGAGCGTGCGTTTCCGTCTTATCCAACTATAAATAATAAGGGACAAATAAAAAAAAAATAAAAGAAATACATGTGAAAAAAATTTTTCACATGTTTTTGATTAAATATGCTATTATATGCAAAATATATAGTATTTTATATATCTTCAATTCTTAATTTTTTAAAATTTTCAAAAAAATGCATTAAAAACAGCTCGCTTGCATGATAAAATGACATGCCATCAATGCAACCACATAATATTGAAATTAAAATGAAGAAAGGTTCATTTCACAAAATGAACTAGAAAATTGAAATTTCCTAGATTTTCATTCTTATTTAAAATGTAATTTAAACTTTGAATTTTCAAACATTCAAAAAATGACATTTTTTATAAATAAAATACTTATATATGGATCTGAAATTTTTTTTATTCAGTAGATCATACTATGATGCTGCGTGGTTGAAAATTGCGGTTTTGAGAAAACACAAAAAAAAAACCACAACATAATAATATATTCGAATAAACCACAGAATAATTCGATTTTAAATTTTTATTTTTAAACATAACACGCGTTCCAGGTGGAACTTTAGCATGGGGTTTTCAGCAAAAGCCAAAGTTTTCAATGGGCTAATAAAAAAAATGATTTTTTGATGCTTCAAGAGATATGTGACCCCCCCCCCCTAAAATTAATTAAAATTCTAATCTGATCTTCTGTGTAATTTCTATAGGGCCCGAGAAGCCCAACATTTTCTTATATGTCCATGACATCCGTATAACTGTCTGCGCCAGAGTAACGAACATCAAATATTGAATTTAAGTACGGTCATAAATACGGATACAGAAGATCGCCGTCTCAAACGAAACATCTTTGTATCAGTTCTGAATATTCGGCAACAGATGAAGAGCGCAGAAGAATCATCGAAACATCCGAAAAAACACAGTTAAAACGATTTCCATGTTAATGGTTTTGAGTGCAATGACGGGGAAAAAACCTTGACTATTATCTCATGTCGAACGTCAAAAACTACTGTACTTTTAGATTTTATAAAATTGCGAATAATGTTACCTCATGTTTTATTTCAACGTGTTCTCATATCGTTCTTTATTTGATGCAATCGGAAATGAAAATTTATGGTTTCCAATCACGATTGGATGGCTTCCAAATATAATTTATCCCAGTATATTTGATGACCCCGGTCAAATATAGGTGCAGTAAAAGATGATTGTTTCTAATACAAAACAGGAAGAAAAATTGCTCGTTCGGGGAAAGAAAAGTATGATTTTCAATTTATATCAATAACCATCAAATTGAATGTTAAGCCGTCATACATACGTATTTTAACGGTCTTTCTTTAGAATCGGTAGTTTTGTTGCTTTTTTTTTTGGGAAGAATTGTTGAGAAAAATTTTACTCCGCACTTTTGACCTATTGATATCGGAAAAAAAAATAACAGGCACATTTTTTTTCATATTTGTGTCGAATATAAGAGATGACAATTATTTTCTCGGTAATGCTTAACTATCGCTCAAACTTTTAACATATACGAATGAATTGTACTATCAAAGTCCAAAGTCACTCAGAAAACCTATTTTGAATCCGTAGAATGACTACAAATTGCAACTCGAGCATCAATACTCACATATTTGATCATCAGTTACATTTTTATTGTATTTTTAATAACGCATTTCATTACGTATTCCCTAGGGTATAACGCATTTCGTTACGTATTCCCTGGTCCATCCAGGGAATTTGTTAGTAAACATCAATGTCCGAACCGGGATTTGAACCTAGACCTGCACAGTGAGAGGCTAGCTCCTTAACCATTCGATTGCCAGGCGAAAAAGTTACGAACTGTTTTGAACGAACCAGTTACGAAACTGTTTCTCAAATTTGAATAAATTGTAGCTAATTTTTATTTTCCGATACGTTTTATACTCTTGAAATTACGATAAAAGTTTGAGATTTCGAATGGTACACCTTGATCTATAGGTGGTGAACAACGTCATTCGTATCAAATAACTAAACATTCTCGTCGCATTCCAGCTGAACAATGTTAAAATGGGCATTAAATTATCAAAGTAAAAAACACTTAATATTTGCAAATTAGCATTTTAGGCTTATTTATTCATCAAATTCATCATTATATTCATCCTATTTGCAATTTTCATTTCATCATAAAAAGTTTAAAGTGTCTATTTCTTTCGTGCCCACCCAGTATTTTAAGGAGCATTTACGAAGCATCATTTGGTTTATAGTGAAATGAGAGAACCACCTTTTCGTTTTAGCGCTGGCAGCGAAACCTACTGATTGATCCACGCAAGCAGGACGATACCGTCATGCCTTTTTCATACCTATTCGAGAAGTAATGAGATTTTAATCATAATTTTTAGCAATAAATTTATTTACATGGTGATTACTTAATTCACCTTGACGCATTTGACAGGCGAATCGTTGATCCTAAAGACATAGTTTCAATCAGAAAATTTATTCAAATAACGTGTATATAGAAATCAGATACGTCTTTCACGTTGCAAGGGGGGTTGTATAGTTATTAAAAATAAAAAAATAACTTTCTATACGGACACCTTCTCATCAAAAACCCAATTAGAAAGTTGTTGCTCTGTCTCCTCAGGCAAACAAAGAAAATTCCACGTTTCCAAGTGTAATATCCGCAAAGTTATTATAGAATTCAAAAACTGGAGAAAAGCTAGGAAAGAACAGCATAAATAAGGGAAAGAAGCGTTTGTTCGCTAGTTTTTTTGCTATTATTTCCCAGCTTTCCCCCACTTTTTGAATTCTAATATCTCAACGAATAACTGAAATTGCACATGATAACGTGAAGTTTTCTTTGTTGGCCTCAAGAAAGGGCAAACACTCTATAATTGGATTTTTGAGGACAGATTGTCCGCAAGAAAAGTTACGTTTTATATTTTCATAACTGTACAATCCCTCGCAATATGAATGATGTATCTGAGTTTTCTACGCGTTATTTGTATAGTTTTTCTAATTGAAAGTGCGTCTCCAGGATCAACGGTTCACCCGTCGAATGCGGCAAGGGAATTAAGTAATCACCCTGTAGATAAACTTATTGCTAAAAAATTATGATTAAAATCGCATTACTTCTCTAAAAATTAGCAAATACGAGAGTCCAGGAGACGTGAAGTCGGGTATAAATCTGTTTTCTTAAGATTGCTGTAAAAGTATGAAATTCCGATGCAGATCACAAAAATGAAAGAAAGCAGTTTATATTAATTTTACTCTTAAAATATTCAAGTTCTGCGCTAGGATTAAGTTGAAAGAGGTGCGAAAAAGGCATGACGGTCAGGACCATATTGTAAGAGCTGTCTCACGAAACACTTTAGTCGGTACCAGCTGACGTCACGCGGCACGTCATTAGCCTGCAGAACCGAGTTCGCTCGCTTTTTGCTATCTTGTTAGTTACGGTAGTTTACATCACTGTAGTACCCATTTTGATTATATATCTTTTCGATTATTTTTATTAACATCTCTTTATTTGTTGGTTTGCTTCGTTCAGCCATTTAAAGATTTAATATAAGAAATTTTGCTTTTGCTTAAAAGAGGTTCCTTCCACTAAGAATATTTTTCTCGGATCCATTCCAGTTGAATCACGTGTGTTAGTTAACTTTTAATGGATTGACTGAACCAACGCGAGACAGATAATTGCAATTATGTTTTGAATTCTCTAATATTTTTGTTATATTTTTTGTTTTTATTTCAATAAGGTTTAATTTTAAAAAGTGTTGACTTCATTATTACCGATACAGCTGTAACATGAAAGCATGGGAAGCCAGTGGCGTCGGAGCCAGGCGTGCTGTGGGTTGCAAGAGCACCCACGGTAATTTATAGTATGGGTCAGAGCACCCACCTAAATTGATCAGGAAGCAAACATTTCCTACGTGAAGATCAAGGCGAGCACCCGCAAGTTCCAAATACTTCCTTGAGAAAAATTCATAATGTACAATGTTTGAGATTATTATTATTCTGAATAATGATATCAAAAGACATTATATATTACTTACCAACTATTTCTTGGATTTAATTCATTTCTTAGATTGTAAAAATATTATAAAAATACTGCATGCGCGTACCTGGAACACTAAAGCCAAAAGCTGATTAAGGTCGGTTGAGCCCCGAGCGCCGAAGAAAATACTGGGTCCTTTAAATTAGGACAAAGTGTAATGTTTGAGGCTCGCTTCAGAAGTCGGGGGCCCAGTGCACCCGCCGTCTAATCCGCCTCTGACTACAACACCATAACCGAGAAATCTGTCTTAATCGTGTGCTGATGTTACAGAAAAGTAGCAGGGCCGTGACGTCACACAGCACCTCCGAGATCACGCCCACTGAGACAATGTGACAAGAGCAACATCAAAGAGATGAAACAGCCCTTACTATGTAGCCCTGATTCCGGTATCGTAGATCAGTCGGGAGGCTTCATTGCCAGCGCTAAAACGAAAGATACTCGCACATTTCGCCCTAAAAATCTCAAAATATTGGGTGTCACAAAAGAAATAGACACTTTAACTTTTTTATTATAAATTTAAAATTGCAAATAAGTATCATGAATATAATGATTAATACGACGAATAAAAATATAATAAAAATATGTGTAAAATGCTTATTATCTAATTTTAAAAGTATTTGTTTTTTTTTGATAATTTAATGCCCATCTTTTAACATTGTTCAGCTGGAGTGCATCGAGAATGTGTTTACAACCTGATACGAATTACGTTAACTTATCGATCAAGGTGTATCATTCAAAGTCTGACACTTCACTGTCATTTCAAGAGTAAAGGAAGTATCGGAAAGTAACATTTGTATTTATCAATTTACTAAAGTTTTAGAAACAGTTTCGTAACAGATGATCACATTTTAGTAATTGCTAATCGTTAAAATGCGATCTCATATGAATAGTGCTGCTTAAGTCGCAATTTGTAGTCATTGCAAGTATACCTCTAGGATCAACGGTTTGCCAATAAAATGCAAAAAAGGCACTTGAGTGATTCCCCTTGTATTGATAATAAAATAGCATGGCCTGACTGACTGACATTTTCAACATCGCCGGATGAATAAACCACTAAAGCTATAAATATGAACTTTCGTCCGTTGTTTTAATTTATAATCTGCAGACTCACTATGGAGGGACTTTTCGAAATTCAACCCCTTAAAGGGGCCGTTAGGGGAAATCTTCAGATTACGAAATTAACGTGAGCGAAGCCGCGGGTAAGAGCTAGTGGTTAAATAAATAAACATACTCCAATCAATATTCGACTTGAGAAACATTTAATAGTAATTTTACCTGTTAATTTTACCGAAACAGAAAAGAAAATGATACATTTGTGCGTGTTCCCTTATCATATTTCGGGCTAAAACGCCGTAAATGAAAAGAGCAGGCATAAAAGCCGGAATGAGCGGCAATGAAGACCAAAGAACATTGTGCTTTAGTGCTAATGGACCATACTAACAACACGCATTTCCATTCGGTTTTTCTATCCAAGAAAATACCTGCCTTTTAGTGGCAATACCCTGATTCTGTTTCGGTTCGGATACTGCGATTTTATCCTAAATATTCCCATCAAATGGGTTGCCCAACTCTTTTCTTTTTCGTGTAACGTTTAACCCTACCTACCGTATTGTAATATTCTTATAAGTAATATTATTCTCACTCGGGGTATCGTTCACGTAAGTCTCCCGATCCCTCAAATTCAGATCATGTACGATTTTGGATATACAATAAGCATTTTCATTTTACTCGGAAATTTCTACAGCAAAAATGTATTAAGAAAATATTTTACTGTTTTGTAGTAGATTTGCAATGCATTACAGCAGGGATCAGTAACGCATGGCCTGCGGGCCACATTTGGCCTTCAGAGGTTTTTGTCGTGGCCCGCCGATCATTTTCAGAACGTGGCTGGAAACATTAAAAAACTATAAACTCTAGAATTAATAAAAGAAATAATTTCGGAATTGACGAAAGAAGTGATTATAGAACAAATGAAAGAAATAATTTTAGAATAAATGAAAGAAATAATTATAGAATAAATGAAACGGGGGTGACAAAAGTTTGAGAAGCAGATACCTTCTGCTGACAGTTAACTTATATTTTCGGTCCCATATTATCCGAAGGTATCTGTCCCTATTATTCATGTGCCTCCCACACACATTATAGAATAAAATCATTTATTCAGTTAAGTATCAACTCAAATTTGTAATTTAAAAAACATAAGATCTCTTAAATTGACTGTTAAGTTAAAACAATCAAATATGCATTGATCAATTTGCATTTTATCTCTTCAAAATTGTTCCTGAGCATTTTTATACGTAAATTCAGAAAGAGAACGTCTTTTAATCTCTTTCGGGAAAAAGTTGAATTCTTCTGAATCGTAGTCACACTCAAGCTGATTTTTTTTTTCATCGATTTATTTTCGACTCTCAATAATTTATTACTGCAGTGAATATAGCAATATTTATTATGAACTCTGCAAAGTGTTCGACCCTGGCGTCTGCTTGACTTGATCAGACGTGCTATCTTTAAATTCAATGAGCAACCTGATCCGGTGAATAAGGGAGTTAGTGAACAAATGAGTGAGCAAGCGAGTCACTCACTCCCTTCTGTCACTCAACTACTTTCGCTGTCACTCATACGATTACTCACTCTATCATTCAATGACTCACTCTGTCACTCCCCTATTCATTCTGCCTCTCACTACATGATTACATACTGACCCCATCACTCACCCAATTCCTTATTCATTCATATGGTTTTTCCTTTGGTAGCTCGTACGGTTACTCATTTACCCACTCCCTCAATCCCTAACAAAGTTACTCATTCGGTCATTCACTTACTCACTAGCTTTCCCACTATTTAATTCACAAAAATAATTTGATCACTCACCACTGGTGACGAACTGTTATCGATGAATTTTTTGTCAGTGAATTTTTCCAGCTTTGCCTTGTCCGTAAATCGGGAACTCCTTGTTAGAGATACCTTATGCTTGATTGCCGACTATTTCCTTGCCCAAAAACGGCACCCATTGCCTGTTGAAACGTACGTAATTATTCAAAACACTTTTATTTGTCATTTTCATTCGTTATAGAGCTTAGAACGCGTTTGTTTCTGTTCTAATCACCTTGTTACTTGCATGTTATGAAAACCAAAATTCTTAATTTCATTAGAAATATCATAAACATTTCGACATTGGTAATAAGAAAGGCACAGTGGAATTTTGGTTAACGATTGATCCGGTTAACGATCAATTCACGTTACGAACAAAAATTTTGAGCTTAGTTTATTTTCACGTTATCACAACTGAGCCAAGGGTTTTTCGCTTTTCGTCCATACACGTACTGAGGAAATTTTCATACTATTCTTCCCTACAGTCTCGGGTCATCATGCTTCACTTTTAAAATGAACATACGTGCGACCGTGACTGTTTACGATACGAAACTGCTAGAAACTGCAATGTTACGACACGTATGTCCGCTTGAAGTATTTTTTTTTTCTAAATCAGCTTGAGGAAACTGTGAGCCGATTGTATTATTGAACGTGACTTAGAGGGGCTAGCTCATGAACAGGAGCTATATCACTTGTCGAAGAGATTAATTTCTTGGGACAGACCATGGGACTGGAGAAGATGCCATTCAAGAAGTAGAGGTAGAACGTGGCCAGGAGTTGACCGTAGATGAACTGATGGATGTCAAGCAACAACTGTCAAGCGTTTATGGACGGTGTCTCGTCTAGGAAGATAGAAATGAGAAGTCCCCTTCACCTCAAATGAGATCATCATTTGATCATTTTTGTCGCACCACGGTCATTTTCTGCACACGAAGGCTAATTAGACCGGGACCTACAATTTATTGCCGATTCCAAACGGCAGGCTTGATTTTCATACTCATCGAAAGGTTAGTGCGATAACCCCTCGATGGGGGAACTCCCTGCGGTAGCAATTTTTTCTGCGGTCATGTCGCCGTTTCTGTTGTACCCCAGTGTCAGGAAAGTTTTCTGACAAAGATGAACAAGGTATCGAACAATGCGACACCTCTAAACATCCTTTGGTACTTAAGGCGAGTATCTTATCGACCTCGGCTACCATCCCCCTCAAATGAGATTATACAGTAGATGTGGAGAATATGGGAATCTGTACGAAATTTTGTAGGAAAGTGCCAGTCAAATAAAGCCGTAGCTGTGTGCGAGCAATGAATCTATGCGATGACAATGTGATTTTCAATTTCCTCGAAATTCTAAAGGAAGGCAAGTGAAGTGTCATTGCACAGGTCCTATTACAAAGTCACACTAAAGGAACAAATTTGCAAGCAACAGAAAGTCAGTAAATCGTCCTAAACGATAGACCCTCTGGTCGTTTAGAGTAATTTAATTTGTAAATATTACGTTATTTTTTGCATGTTTATTATGACATTATTTTAATATGTATTTTATTGTATTATTTATTGAACCCTGTTTTCTATCAGTCATTTTTACGTGAGTGAATAATTGTGAAACGTATTATTATAGAGTTTCTATTATTTCCTACTGGAAAGTTTGATTCGAATAACGAGCACGTCGATGGAACGAATTAAGCTCTTTAATCGAAGTTCCACTTCATAAATCATTAAGTGTGAGTGACTTGAAAGGAATTTATCGTTATAAAATTGTGAAACACACGAATGTGTGGGAGAAGAAGAAATTCACAGAAAATTCATTAAATTGAGTTTGCCTACGTCTTAGAAGTTATTGAAGCGTGTGGGAGTTTTACGAACTTTGATTCTTCGAATTTACCTCTTCAGATGGTTTTAAGCGCCCTCTTTTAGTACGATTTCTGTGAAGTTTAACAGATTTCTGTAAACTCATTTTCAAGTCTTTCAAACTCACAGTTTTTCCCATTACTTTCTTTATCCTTATTATCATTCAAAGAGCATTTCTCCGTGATTTTTTGAAATGTCTTCGTGGGACTGCATATTTTCTGAAATCGAAATTTTATTCTATGGTACATTATCAAATATGCTTTCTACAGCATAACAAGTAACGGGACTCAATTCCCCGTGTAAGCAGATTTGAATTTTCATCCTAAAATAACCATTCTCCAAGTGTAACCATTCATTCGAGGAATCTTGTATTAACAGTTGGAGAGGATATATACTCAGTGGCCAAAAAATTGGAAACACTCCTCACTCATACTTCGACTTGTCCGTGCAGCACATGCGCTGGCGTAATAAATAGGATTTGTTGATGAAAAGTTTTCCCCTGGTCAGAATCACCAGTCCATGTTGCAATTTGCCTGTTCATTTTTGAAAACAGGAGATTTGAGTGACTTTGAACGCGGCATGATTATGGGTGACAGAAGGAGCGGTTCCAATATCTCCGAAGTTGCTGAATTTTTTGGTTTTTCTCCTACAATATTGTCTCGAGTCTTTGAAGAATTGCAGCTAAGCAAAAGAAACTTCAAGGGGAAAGCGGAATAGTGGGCAGGAATCGGTTGTAAACGTAAGAGGTGCCAGGTGACTGTGTGCACGTATTGTGTGCAGCAGCTACAACGCAACAAATTGTAGCGCAATACAACTCAAGCCATTGCTTGTGTTTTTCTACATTGTTGCCATCTTGCGGCCTATGCCATTCGCGAGCTATTAGTTGATTGCTGCCGCCGTCCATGTATGGAACCCTTCAACATATATACAGGGTGTCCTGTAAGTACTTGCGCGGCCTTTATTTCATCAACCGTCAGTCGTAGAGGTATGATTCCAATTTAAAAAATGTTCAACAGGCGTTCAAAATTACCCTATACTAGTTTTAAGAGAAAAAATACAGTGTGTAACAGAATAAAAACTCAAAATTTTTATACGGTTCCCCCGTTCCTCTGACTTCCAATTATAAAGTCGTTGTCCTGTCTCTCCCGATGCCAACAAACAAAAAAATCCCATGCTTCTGAGACGAATATTCACAGAGATATTCGAATTCGAAAAACGAGGGAAATTTGGGAAAGGACAGCGTTGAATGCGGAAAAACCGTTTTATATAATTTGATACAATTGATTCCAATTCCTATTAATTATGCGATTCATTATAAATTTTGAATTCTTCGAAATTATAAATTTTCATTAATTTTCATAAATCCCGAATTTTTATTAATTTTCATTAATTTTCATAAATCCCGAATTTTTATTAATTTTTAATTTTTATCCATCCTGAATTTGCTTAACTTTTTTCCACCTTCATTTTTTATTAATTAATGTAAGTGTGTGTTTTTTAATTGCTAAATAATTTTCTTTATTTCTGAATTTTTGTTAATTATGATTGATATTTCATTAATCAAGGAATAATTCATCAGAAAATCTGAATTTTCAATATATTTGGAGTTAATCATTAATTGCAAATTATCATCAATCCTGATTTTTCATTATTTTTTTTCACGTTTTTATGTATTTTAATAGATATTTTTCCAGCACATTCCCGTACTTTCTATTTTAATTAATGTTACGTCTTTATTTTAAGCCGACTTTACTCAACAATATTCTCAGGGAGCCTCAAGAATTCCAGGGTTACGAGGCCCCGTTTCCTTCCGAAAACTCTCGTCCACTCAGGGGCCTGCACCCAGAGTTCACGAAGGAACTGCTTTCCAATATGGGCATCCCTTCGCTACGCGTGAGGAGTGTTTAACGTCATCGCACCCGAGTCCTTGTGAACGCAAAAGTGATGATAATAAAATAACATGCTTCTTTCTCCCAGCGAATACAACTCCCCTCATCCAGCCTAAGAACCAGGGCATAATTAGAAATATGGAGCGACGTTACAGAAAAGCTATCGAAGGATTGCTTTCATCTGATGATAATATGACGGTAAAAGAATTTTGGAAGAGATACAACATAAAGGACGCTATTTTCAATGTCGGCACTGCCGGGGCTGGCCTTATATTGAAATTTATATTGACGTTTTGTGTGTGTGCGTGCGTGCCCAAAATTAAATACAATGTGTACGTGTTATTCACTTTTAAAGGATTTTATTTTCAGTTTCTTCCCAAGCCCGCAGAGAAATTACGTAACTGTACATATGTATTGAAAGATTTGAGTTATCCGTCTATTCGGTTATCCGCTACAGCCCTGGTTCGGACGTTGACGGTTAATAGAAGTTTTAATGTAAAGGTATTTTCTTCTGAGATTTTTATTTTTTAAATATTTTTTGCATCCAAAAAATAAGTTGTTTGATCGTCTGGAGGGGTATGAACTCTCTATGGCTCCCACCTCTCGCGTACGTATCTCATCCCAATATGCGTTAGGGGGCATACTTGACCGAATTTCGCTGACGGGGGTCGGTAATAAACACCACTTAATAACTTAATAAATAACATAATTTAGTTAAATGGCTAAAAATCTGCTGACGTAATACTTGAACGGCCCCTAAATAACGGTCACAATACAAGATCAATTTGCTTATTTTCCGTCAAGTCATTCGATACTAATATTGGTTAATATTGGTAACTATACTGTACGGTAAACAGATTTTCTGAATTTCACATTGAGCTTCCTCGAAATCTTTATTTTTCATTCGTCTGTTACCAACTTTAAAATATTTTTGCTGTGATTGCTTAGTATATATCTTTGTGTAAAGTTTCTGTATTTTGTGTAATTTCTGTTACTTTATTGGTATTTTGTGTATTTTATTATTTATTCGTATTCTGCGTTAATTTGTATTTTCATTGCAAGCTGTAATTGAGTTTCAACCTGTTGTTTTGTGTTTTTAAATGAATAAAAAGAAAAAAAAAAGAACTGCGTGTGCAATTTCCAAGCGTCTGTTAATTTTGGATTCTGGTTAGTATCGGTGGAACGGCATTGATGATCTGGATTTTATAGGTCTTAAAAAATGGACAAAAATACATTCTTTATCTGATTGAAATAGATGTATTTCTTTCTTCGTTTTGGTATCTTTTATTCTGAAGAAATGAATAGAAATGATTCTCTTCTCGAAAATAAATTCGATTTTCGGCGGTACACTAGCGCAACGTCTTTCTTATTAAACGTCTGCTTTGATCAATGGCAAATGGTCTTGTCACGTGATAATTTACTTTACGTCTTTCATTAAGTTTTTTTTTATTTTCGAAGTATATGTTATTGCTATTTTATTGAAATGGTGAGTGGATTTTTTTTTTTAATTTGCAACATTTTCTTTTTGTTTTTCCTTCAATGCTACTGTTTTTGTTCTGAAAAAAAATAATAATCTGCTACATTTTTGTTAATGATTATTCATCAAAAAAGTACTTGGTATTAATAATTTCAAATACTTTTTTTGGACACTGATATTCGGTACTTTTCATTATATTTATTGAAAAATATGTTGGTTATATTTGTTTCAAGTGCGACTCAAATCGGTTTTTATGAAATTTAGCGAAAAATAAATAAAATTTCGTTCATATTTATGGAGATGAAACATAAATAAAAATTAGATTGAGAAGTTTATGAATGTTTATTTATTTATTTATTTATTTATTTATTTACACACCTCAACAGGCTGAGCCCAATTACACAGATGGGAAAAGTAATGGAAATCAATAGAAAAGCAAAATAATAATAATAATTTACACGTTAAAGAAAAAATCAACAATTGTATAATACAAAAATATATATGCGCAACGGAAGCAAACATTGTGAATTCAATATGAGGAAGACAAACGACCAAAATAGATGAGAAAACATAAAATATATACAAATTCATATAGTACCTAGTAGAACATGGAATTACTGTGAAATATATCAGGGAATTCACCCGTATTATAATGCTTGCATGCTCGCAAAATTGGTGAAGCATTTAAAATGTTCGTGCGTGCACGAGGAAAATAAAAGACATTTCGGGAACTATGAACCCGTCGCTCGCGAGATGACACGGAGATATTAATTAGGCTCGTCAAATAATAGTCGTCGATTCTGCCGTGAAGAACTTTATGAAGGAATGATAGATCTCGCTTAGTACGTCTGCTATAGAGAGATGTCATCTTGAAAAAAGAGAGAAGATCCGAAGTAGGCGCATCTGGGACGTACACACCAAAAGTCTTTCGGAATAATGACCTCAAAAACTTTTTCTGTACACGTTCAATACGTACGTTCATCACTGCAGGAATATGGCCCCATATCACTGAGCCATACTCAAGTGAGGGCAAGACATACGCGAAATACAGCCGTACCATCGCTGGAACTGAGGTGAATGGCCCAGACGACCTTACGAGAAAGCCAAGTGACTTGTTGGATTTCGACAAGACACTTTCCGCGTGAGCGCTAAAGTTCAAATCAGTCTTGAAGATTACACCTAAATCCATTACCATGCTCTTTCTTTCTATAGCCGCTGTATCTACGGTGTAATCGTAATGTAATGGATGTAATTTTCGCGTGAATGAAACGACACTGCACTTTGAAACATTCAGACCAAGGTTGTTGTCACGACACCAATCATTAAGATGCAATATATCATTTTGAAGAGCCAAGCAGTCTTCTATGGACTGAATTGATCGATGAAATTTTAGGTCATCAGCAAACATGAGGCAGCGGCTATTTTGAAGAGACAACGGTAAGTCATTTACAAAGATGAGAAAAAGTAACGGACCAAGATTGGACCCCTGAGGAACACCAGACGTGCTTGTATATGGTTTAGAAATATGTCCTGATGGTAGCCTAACGATGTTTGTTCTGTCACTCAGATAGGAAGCGAACCAAGCTATAGATTCATTTGACAAACAAAGTTGTGAGCGTAATTTCGTTAAGAGTACATGATGATCAACGCGATCGAAAGCCTTTTCAAAATCTGTGTATATGGTGTCTATCTGTTCCCCATTGTCAAGAGCAACCGACAGATCATGGGTGAAGTTCGCAAGGTTGGTTACAGTTGAGCGTTTGCGAACAAAACCGTGCTGAAACGGACTCAACGAAGGCGCAAAGTGATTATACAGTTTTTCATAAATCAATGATTCTAGAATTTTGACGAATGAACTTAGAATCGAAACTGGTCTGTAGTTAGTTACATTGGATGGGTCGCCCTTTTTATGAATGGGAACTATACTTGCCAATTTCCACGACGAAGGGAAGCAACCTGTACTCAATGATTTATTAAATATAATTGTTAACGGACGTGCCAGTAATTCACCACAACCTTTGACTACGTAAGCCGGAATACCATCTGGTCCGATGGCCCTGGATGACTTGAGCTTCCTTATAGCGCATAAGACGTCAGCTTCCCTAAACTGCATATGGGCGAGATGGAAGAGGTCAGTTTCAGTCAAAAACTGCCCTTGTGAAATCGACTGTAAAGAAATATTTCTATTCGTAAACACAGATTCGAAGTAATCCGCGAAGGCATTAGCGGTTTCTTGGCCAGTAGAAGAAGTAGAGCCATTAAAGTGCATTGTGCTTGGAATAATGTCACGTTTTCGTTTGGACTTTATGAATTGCCAAAACAATGAAGGATCCCGTTGAAGACCATCTTCAATATGTTTTAAGTAGTCCCTATATGCAGTTTGAATCTTTTCCTTGCATAAGCGTCTGACCAAACAGAAGTGAAGTTTAGACTCCACACTCCCGGTACGGAGATATTTTTTCCTAGCTTGATGTTTTATGGCGATGCTGTTAATGATTTCACTGTTGAACCATGGAGGGAATTTACGTCGATGCGTTTTCTTTTGTGGAACACAAGAGCCGAGTACCCGATGCAGACTTTCATAGAATAGACTCACCGCAGAGTCAGCGTCATTAATGTGAAGGAGACTGTCCCAATTCAAATTTCCTAGCAAGTGGTACAGTTTAACAAAGTCGGCTCTATTGAACTGATAGGAAGTTATTCCACAATTTCTTATGTATTTCGCCTGGCATTCGACTTGGAGAAAAATTTCAAGAGACGGATGGTGCCTATCTTCTATAATTAGAGGACATTCACAGTGTTCAATACGGTACGATATCTGGTTGTGGCAGACAAGAACAAGATCGAGAAGCCGCAGATTGGTGTTTGGCACTGTGTTAACTTGCTTCAGCCCATGATAGTTTAGGTTATCCAACAAAATATTTACAATTTCACAAGCTGAGATAGGTTGAGGTGGATCCACTGACCAATCAATATTGGGTATATTAAAATCACCCATGATCATAAGCTCATGCATTTTCGAAACAGGGAATGCTTCTTCAACAGCTTGAAAGAACTCTATGTAATCAGCACTTACAGATTTAGGTGGAAAGTAAACATTGCAAATAATGACTATGTGATGATCGGAAGGCCTAACCTGAACGCATATAGATTCTGCGGAACAACACCATGTTTCCAATTCAGTGCTTTGCAGGTTTTTATTAACTGCAATTAGAACGCCACCTCCTTTACATGTGGTTGGATGAACATAACGATCTCGGCGATAAATTACATATCTGCAATCAAATAGCTCGGAATCACACACACTATCAGTCAACCACGTTTCCGTTAAGCAAGTAACGTCATAATCTCCGGCCAAGAGAGCAGTGTAAAACTCGTGTGACTTCGATCTAAGCCCATTCACATTTTGGTAGTACATTCTAATACCATTGCCATTGGACTTATTGTCCAATTGAATGTGTGACTGGTGCTCTTTATACCAGAATATATTTTTTATTTTATTTTATTTCTTTGTCTGTTTTTTTTTTTTTTTTTGTGTGGGCCTTTTTCCCCCTCTTTGTGATGTAAGTGCTATCCCGCCATTCACAAACAATGTAATG
Source organism: Pholcus phalangioides (assembly GCF_987345545.1). Taxonomy (NCBI): domain Eukaryota; kingdom Metazoa; phylum Arthropoda; class Arachnida; order Araneae; family Pholcidae; genus Pholcus; species Pholcus phalangioides. The sequence goes on along the minus strand of NW_028301615.1, from coordinate 41,598,163 downwards.
TGAAGCTAAATACCAATTTCTTTCCTTACGCGTTTAAGATACGTATAGCTATTTGAACAAGTCAAATTGTTCTATGGTTTCCTGCGTGTTTGCCGTCCACAACTATGGTCTATAGCAATGATTCTCAACCTTTGGAAGCCCGCGGCCCGGTTTGTTTTATTTCTGTAAAAGGCCCGGGTCAAACACATGATTAATGGGACATGAATGGGGGGGGGGGGGGAAAGCAAACGGCGGATAAGTCGCGGCCCGGTATGAATGATGTTACGGCCCAGTACCGGGCCGAGGCCCGGCGGTGGTCTAAAACAAAAGGAAAAAGTATTTTATAGAATAAGTTTTCTATAAACTAGAAAAGTTTATCAACAAAGAAAAGTGCTATATGTTTTGGCTATACTATATCATTTTGACCAAAGAATCGTCTTGGGCCTAAACTTTGTCATAATTCCAAGAAATCTTTTTTCCGATCCGGAATAACTTGATAAAGTCAAAAAACTTGAGAAATGACAAAAATGCTATTGAAATAAGAAAATAAATTACTTTAAAATAGAATCAGTCATTATATTCACTGAAGGTAAAAGAAAAAATTCTTTGTGTGCGTGTGTGCGTGTGTGTGTGTGTGAGAGAGAGAGAGAGAGAATCAATCTTTCAAAAATCTGTTGAAAATCACATTCATTTTCAACATTAGATTTCATCAAAAATTGCTAATGGAATTTTTCAAATTAACAATTTATAATTTGAGTTAGGAAATCTACAAGATAAAACAGAAGTTTCTGAAAAGACAAGATAAACTTCTCTCAACATCAACAGATGCTATTGGGGATATTTTGAGAGAAGGATCTGATCTCCTCACAGTGTTCATTTCTCTTCAATTTCAAAACTTTCCCGTTTTTAAGACGTTCCCGTAAAGATATCAAAAATTTTTCTGCGGGCAATAAATCTGCTGTTTTTCCCTTTATTTTTTCGAATTTCACGATAACAAATTGACTTACCTCACTTTTAGCACACTGACTTCATTTATAGTATTAATAGGCTCTATACAGTGCCGTCTTAACGCATGGGCCTACCCGGGCACGGACCGGGGGCCTCACAAAAATGAGATTTGGTTGAAATTTTTTGTAATTTACCTGGTAGGTCCTCAGAAAAAGCACTTGGCCCGGGGGCCCATGGTGTTATTAAGACGGCCCTGGCTCTATACTTTTCTGCAAAGAATTGAATGATGGAAACGAGACGCTGAAAATTAATTTTAGGTACGGCATAAATTCTTCAATATTTCCAAGGCAAAACGGAGCTCACGAAATCTTGGTGCATACAACATTCTTACGGATCAATATCATTTAACATGAATTTGCAGATTTCAAAATTCTCTCTGTAGTACATGCACGTACTATATCAGTCCCTCTTTTATACAATGAAAATTCCTCTCTCTCAACATTCCATATAGGATCAGCATTTCTTGAATTCACTTTTATTTATTATTTGGTTAAGTGTGGCCAGCTCTTGGAATTTTTATTGTATACTGAATTCACCTGGAATTTACTATAAACTTTGTTTATGATCTATGTATAAAGGAAGATAGAAGTTAAGTGATGAAAGTAATGTGAATTTTTTTTTGTTTAAAAAACAATGTTAGCCAACTTTTTATTTTGGAAAAAATTTTCAAAAATGAAAAAAAAAATCTTAAAAATGCCAAAAATGTCCTAAAAACTGAAAAATGCCTTAAAAATGAAAAAGTATTGAAAAATGCAAAAAAATGTAAAAATATACAAATATCATCACAGCATCCAGGCCCTGGTCATCGTATTCGACGATATGGCTGATATATTTCATTTCCTCTCTCCATAACGTAAGCTGTGGAGTGTGCAAAAATGTGAAAATCGATAGTGGTCATTCCATCATGTTTTTGAAATAGAAATTTCGAAATTTTGCGAAGAATTTGCGATTTCGAGACATAGTCTGTGTTGAAACAAATCCATTTGCTCGGTTCTCACTTCCTCCGAGTCATCGACGGATTTTGCAGCTCCGATTGTTTCCAAACCCAGGGTAACACGTAACCATTCAATTATCACTCCTTTGCAATTAAAAAAGAAAGGCTAAAAATATGTAGGTGTCGTTGAGATGGGAGTGATTTCACCCAAACCAAGCAGAAAAATAAAATTTCATATTTTATTGTTTGGTAGCTTGTTTATCGGAAGAGATCTCGTTGTAAGAGTGCCATCATGATATTTGTTAACAAAGAAAAGGCAGGTCTCATTATCAAGCATCAGATTGGGTAAAATGCTTTAACCCATGCAGCGTGCAAAACGATAACAATCAGTTCTCTTCGGATAATTACCCCGCATCGATATCCAAGAAAAATCGAAAAGTTTTACGGATCCTTATTATGGAAAACTGTGCATTGCTTTCTTCGCTGCAGATGTTTTACTTTGGCTTTTCCTCTTTGCTCCTCTCCTTCATCTTCAGCTTAATAATCTTTGGAGCCCGACTGAGAGAGCAATTTTCCTGGAATATTTATGCGCATTCAAAGAAATATGTACTGGAAAAGTTTTGCTTACAGCGGTGTGAGAAAACATACAAGGTAAAGCGTTTGGTGAATGGGAAGTAGAAGAAAAGAAAATAACTTAATGACGAGGAGTATGTTGGCATTCCGCCTAGTTAGTCGCCCTTGCCTGCCTTTGGTGATGGATTCGTTGAACGGAAACCCTTTATTTGCTTGACGTGAAGGCTGAGAGATGGCGGCCTAGAGACGTCGACGACGTGCCAGATTTCCATCCTGGAAGGGTGATTATGGTTGTTGATTGATATGCATCCAGATTCTCCGCATGGATGTATTAATGTCTATCCGTTTCCTCCATTTCTCTCCCAATCTCTATTTTTTTTATTTCTTTTATTTTTTGCGCCCATCTCTCCTGTGGGAGAAAAAATTTCTGACATTGACTAGAAAAAAATATTTGCGCATTTACAGCAATTGTCTGATATATAATTGATGACGTAAATAAAGCCTTAAAAGAAAGAAGATAAAATAATTTTAAAATATTCTGTTTTCATTAAAATTTGCATATAAATTTCTATTGTGTATTCTAATAACTGATTATACAATAATCAAGCATTTTTAAAAAAATGACCACAACTGCTTAATTGCCCAATGGAAGAAGAAAAGAGAACACAAAGAAAAAAATAAGTTCACAACATATTTTAATGGCCACAATTACAGTGAAACCTCGTTAAGCAAAATATGGTCCCATAAATGGAGTTAAATTCTACCGGGGCATTTATGTTCGAAAATCAACTTTTGTTATTCAAATGAGTTCAGTCTTGAAAATAAAAGTCAATTACATTAACCGGGGGCTCAGTTCATCCTGGATTGGAGTATGCCGTGAGGTTGTGGAGACCTTTGGAGACATACGTACAGAGGGACATTGACTTTGTCGAGGGGGGCGGAGGGGGTGCAGAGAAGAGCCACGAGTGTCTTGATGGTGCACGGGGTTTAAGCTGTGAAGAGAGACTTGATTTATTGAAAATGTTTACATTAGATGAACGCAGGTGGCGGGGACAGAGCTAGGTATGATCGAAGTATTTAAATTTTTCAACGGGATGGACAAAATAGGTCATGGGTTATTAACCGACAGATGGTCCTGCAATTTTCCGGCCGTCTTCGACAACCATATTATTTAATGTTATACATCTTTTTTCCATGACCAAGAACCACTGCTGATTAATTACTACTACTACTAACAGTAATAATTACTTTCTTGAATATTGGTGGGAGGGTACCACCTAAAGTTAGGCCTGTCGTCAACTCTCAACTAAAAGCTGATACGAGCGAAAACAAGTCGCGGAACAAGTGTGTATGATCAAGACTGCTATAGTAGTCCACATACACGTATAGTAGTCCATACTCATACACGCTACTTATTATCGCTCCTAGTAGCTTCCAGTAGACGATCAGCCGTACTGTAAGACGTAGCAACGACTGTTTTGTGGTACTAACAAGCCGTTCTGGAATGTTGAGCATGGATTTCAGATTACTTACCCTACGTTTCCAAAAAATGTCAATCTTCTTGGCAAATTTCATTGTGATGTACTTCAACATTCGCCCTATAGTCTTATACTTATACAAATACAAGGCCATAACAAGCAAAATGCCCAACGACGTAGCTGAGAAAAATATTCCCGCAACAAATAAAGATGTGTGTGTCACACATATTTTTTTATATTTCTAAAATACAGCAACCCAAGTAAAAATGCAATTACAAACAATAAATACACATGATAATATATTATACAATGCCCATAAAGAATACTTATGGTTGTCTCATTCAAAGTATGGATAGCTTCTCGATTTACCCCAACATGTTTATCGTATTTATTTTTAAACGTGTCAATTGTGTTACTTAAAGTGTACTCAAAGGTGTCTACTCTATTGACAACTGTGCACATACACTCCAAGATACAACCATCTGTCATACTACGATATTTTAGGACACCAAAATCATTGAAAGTATCAGAACCAAATAACATAATTTAGTTTTATCTATATTTAATTTTAATTTATTATTTTTAAACCAGTTATTTGCTGAGTTAAGATTATTTTGCATGTTATTCCTCAAGCTAATTGAAGAGTTTCAGAGTAACAAAAAGCTAAATCAGCAAAAGAAGTGACTTTTTCTTTCAAATTAAACTTGCACAGGTTATTTATGCACATGAGGAATAAAATACGCCCAAGTATCCTTGAGGTACACTATATGAAAATTGTCTTTTGGAAATCAACACGGAATTTACTTTCACACTTTGAACTCTGTTAGTAATATATTTTTTGAAAAATTTAAGTGGCAAACCCCGAATTCTCGCATATCAAGTTTGGTTAGAAGAATACTATGATTCACAGTATCAAAAGCTTTTCTGATATTTAAAAATAATGATGCAACTTTGCAATTATTGTTATTCGCTATATACACATTTGAAAGAAAATTAACAAAAGCGTCCTCTGTACTTTTTGCCTTTCTGAATAAAAATTGATTTTCATCAAAAAAATAATTGTTGTCAAGAAATTTAATTATTCTGGATTTAATTATTTAATTATTTAAATGACCTTCGAAAAGACAAATAGTGAAGAAACCGGTCTGTAATTAATAATATTCTTTTTGTCCCTTTCTCTGTGTATTGGAGAAACGATTGTAAGTTTCAGGCACTCTGGAAATTCACCAGTTGTAAAACTTAAATGAAAAATAAACGATAATACATCACTTACATATGGTGGTGATGCATTTCAATGTTAAAATTTCCAAGAGGTAATTTTACTGCTCTCCGAAGTGGTTTGATTATTTGGCATGCTATTTGTGCCCTGGCCTTCTAGACTCTCCGTTTCCAGAACTTTTTAAGGGATACTTTTGTAGAGCGGGGAATACCTATTTTATCAGAGAGAAAAATAGTATCTCTAAAAAATTACCTAACATTTAAAGGAGTATTTTTACTCCTCAATGAAAATTAGAGCAGTGAAATTTAATTTTGATGCGCGAATCACGCCTCTAGATGCGTATTGGCGAACACTGTTGTTATTTTTCTTGCTATACAGCATTTCACCGTCAGGGATCGTCATCTTTTCATTTGACCTTGGTACATAATGCACATAAATATTTCTTGCATTGTAAAAATAAATTTAATTCACATTATGTATTTGAATTTATAGAAGAAAATAAATTAATTTAGGATGAATTTAATTCACTAAGAAGCGTCTATGAAATACCGGAAAAATAAATTGTGCAGATGTAATTTTTTTTCCACATTATTTAGTATACACCAATTCATTTTCCTCGATTACTATTATTTTCTACTCCAACAATAACATCCAGTAAGCTTTCCATCATGTTCACCATGAGGCATCATTTTAACAGCCTTCTTTCATGAAGCCCTATTCTACATTCAGCGCCTTCGTCTTCTGTTGCTTCACCCCAGTCTTGCATTATATATCCGATATTTAATTTTCCCCTCACAATTTTCACAAACACCATCGGCAGAAAAAAATTATTTATATAGTATCCAATTTATTAGGTATTATTGAGTTTTTCCTATTGTATTAAAAATATCTTCTATCTATTCAATGAAGGAGATAGAAAAGAAACACGTGTAAGCACACACACGATGTGCGACACGAATCGATGGGCACAAATATCATATATCATGATACAAGATGATGGTGGAGGGGAAAAAATACATATATTGCACATATATATAAAAGAAGATTTGGCACAGATGAATGCGCAAAATAGAAGAAAAAAGGTAATAAAATTGTTATTTGTCAGCCAGAGATATCAATAACCAGAGATGTCTTCGGATATCCAATGCTTTTGTCGGGGTTGTACAACCGTTTCTCGTTCCCATCTTTACAAAAAGATTGTTATTTTATTATCCTCTCTTTTCTTATTCCTATTCACAAATTACACATGTTTAAGAATAATGCGCATTATTGCCATTACTTTGACACTTGGTCTATCCCCTTAGGAACTAAATATCGAAACACGAATAAACAGGAGATAAAAAGCGACATTTTCAATTAATGTAATTTCTGAGAAAAGGTCGTGCTGAAGGAAACAAACAAAACTAGAACGAGTGTTTCTTCAACACACATTCATTGGGAATTGCTTCAAGCTCAGAATGTTTCATTTATTACAGCGTTTCTCAACCTATGGTCCGCGGGCCAGTGGTGGCCGGATGACAATTCTAACTGAATTAAAAATTATTCAGTTGTTGTAAATTGATATTAGTGTAAATTGTGCATCATCATACTATAGTTTACCATACACCATAAAGAGGAAAAAATGAGGGAAATTACGATCCCAAATACTGTACGGGATATCATTAATTTTAGTAAAAAATTTCAGTTTACGATGAATTTGCTAATTATTTCTAAAATGGGTAAAGGGCGGGGAAATAAAGGGCCGTGCTACAGGTTGCAATAAACAAAAATGTATTTGACTGGGGAAAAAAACATTCAAATGACTAAATGACCACACTGCAGTGTTTCTCAAAGTGTTCGTCGGGGCTCCCAGGGGCGTCGCAAACTTTTGTCATGGGCGTCGTGGTATGCTTAAGGTATTCATTTATATGGGAAACTATCCACAAACTATTCTGGGAAATTCCAGGTGACCACGAATTAGTGAAGGGAGCCGTGCGGCACAAAACTTTGAGAACCCCTGTCATACTGTATTTCATTGAGGATGATAAGAGGAGCTGGATTCACACACACACACACACACACGCACGCACATAAATACTGTAAAATACGGGACGTCGGCAATTGATATCAAAAACGTTGCTATAAGTCGACGAAATCTGTAATTGTAATAAAAATTGAAATTTAGAGGGGGAAGAACGTTAAACTAACAAATATGTGAATTTAATACTGTATTTGTATTTATAGCCGTAATTATTAATTATCATAATTAATTATAAAAACGCTGTTTATTCACAATTTTCGTGAACATTGCAACTTCAAATAAGCATAATTTAGAAATCGCGACAAAAGGAATAAGGACATTCGAAATATCTACAAAAATACAGGAATGTAATCCCGTAATACGTATAGGAGAGAAGGTATACGGAAAATTCACCGTTAGGAAAATTCACCGACAACAGTTCAATGAGAGTCAGAAAGCGAGGGAGTGAGCGATTGAGTTACTCAGTCAGTGACCGAGTGAGTGAGTGAGTGATTGAGTGAGCGAGCGAGCTACACTGAGTGATTGACCGAGCTACTGAATCCGTGAGTGAATGAGCTACTGAGTGGATGAGTGATGTAGTGAGTAAGTGAGTGAATGAGCTACTGAGTGGATGAGTGATGTAGTGAGTAAGTGAGTGAATGAGCTACTGAGTGGATGAGTGATGTAGTGAGTAAGTGAGTGAATGAGCTACTGAGTGGATGAGTGATGTAGTGAGTAAGTGAGTGAATGAGCTACTGAGTGGATGAGTGATGTAGTGAGTAAGTGAGTGAATGAGCTACTGAGTGGATGAGTGATGTAGTGAGTAAGTGAGTGAATGAGCTACTGAGTGGATGAGTGATGTAGTGAGTAAGTGAGTGGATGAGTGATCCAGTAAGTAAGTGAGTGAGTGACCTAGTCAGTGATCCTAAAGATATGGCGGAAAGTTTTAATAATGACTTTATTAAAAGAAATTGAGATGATACGGAAGAAATTGCTGTTGCACAAGAGAATATATTCAATAATTCCATCAACTCTATATTTTCCTCAGAATCTTCTAACGAAACGTTGAAAGGAATAATAACAGAGAATTAAAAGATAATATAGTAAGTAGATACGCGATGTATTGACCCCCCCCCCCTAAAATGTTCAAAATCATCTCCTGTTATCACTTTGATGTTATAAAAAACATTGTTGATCATCAGTAAGCAATGGATTATTTTTTATGATGAACTAGCTGTTACCAGCGACTTCATTGGTGTGGATTCTGCAATCTCAGATTTACTCAGCAATGATTCCCCCTATACCACTTTAACACCTCAGGATCCCCATGGGTGATGAACTTTCAGAAATCCCGTTTTAGTGCGTGTCTACATCCATATGCTGTATATAAAATAACATGTCCCCTGACTGATTCATCATCGCCAAGCCAAAACCGCTGAAACTAAAAATATCAAATTTTGTGAATAGTTTCGTTTCACGACGTGGACTGACTAAGAAAGGTTTTTTCCATATTCGACTCCTAAGGGGGGTTCAATAATGGAGGGGGGTCATTTGTTGGAATCACGCCGAGCCGAAACCGCTGAAGCTATAAATATGCCATCAGGCCGATATTGTAATATATACAATCTAACATAGAACAATCAGATTTTTTAATCATTTGTGACACTACTAGGTTGAAACTAATTAATTCACTCACTTACTCACTAGGTGTGAGTAAGTGATCACTTATTCACGCTCAATCACTTATTCACTCGCTCAATCACTTATTCACTCACTCACTCACATACTCACTAGGTGGCTCACTCACTCACATATTCAGTCACTCACTCACATACTCACTAGGTGGCTCACTCACTCACATATTCAGTCACTCACTCACATACTCACTAGGTGGCTCACTCACTCACATATTCAGTCACTCACTCACATACTCACTAGGTGGCTCACTCACTCACATACTCACTAGGTGCTCACTCACTCACATACTCACTAGGTGCTCACTCACTCACATACTCACTAGGTGACTCACTCACTCACATACTCACTAGGTGACTGACTCACTCACTCGCATACTCACTTACTCACATACTCACTAGGTCACTCACTCACATACTCACTAGGTGGCTCACTCACTCACTTACTCACTAGGTCACTCACTCACTCACGTACTCACTAGGTCACTCACTCACATACTCACTAGGTTACTCACTCACATACTCACTAGGTTACTCACTCACTCACATACTCACTAGGTTACTCACTCACATACTCACTAGGTCAATCACTCACTCACATACTCACTAGGTTACTCACTCACATACTCACTAGGTTACTCACTCACATACTCACCAGGTCAATCACTCACTCACATACTCACTAGGTTACTCACTCACATACTCACCAGGTCAATCACTCACTCACATACTCACTAGGTTACTCACTCACATACTCACTAGGTCACTCACTCACTCACATACTCACCAGGTCAATCACTCACTCACATACTCACTAGGTTACTCACTCACATACTCACCAGGTCAATCACTCACTCACATACTCACCAGGTCAATCACTCACTCACATACTCACTAGGTTACTCACTCACATACTCACTAGGTCACTTACATACTCACTAGGTTCACTCATTCAATTACTAGGTCACTTACTCACATACTCATTGGGTCACTCACTCACTCCTCTCTCCTACTGACTCACTAACTCAATCTCTCACTCCCACGCTAGCTGACTCGCATCGAACTGTTGTCGGTTAAATTTTCCTAGCGGTGATTTGCATGGCGTTGAATTTTCCGGCGGTGAATTTTCCTAGAGGTGAATTGTTGGTCGGTGAATTTTAATAGCGGTGAATTTTGCTAGCGGTGAATTGTTGGTCGGTGAATTTTCCTAGCGGTGAATTTTCCGGCTGTGAATTGTTGTCGGTGAATTGCTGGCGATGAATTTTCCGGACACGGGGAGAGAAGAGGTCCGTTGAATTATTTCACACTGGTACTTGGGGGTTCAGAAAGGTTGAGAAACGCTGTATTATATAAGCAACGACAAAAAATGAATTTTTTGAAAAACCGATTTCGGGACACATTCACTAATTTAGAATCAAATGATGTTTAGAGTCCTAATTAGAATCTAATTCGGTTTCACTTGAGTGTTTTCACATCCAAGAATCACAAAAACGAATGGAAATTCATTTAGTTTCGTATTTTCAAATTTTGTTATTGCTAGTATGTTGTCCAGTATAGAGAGCACACCATTTTTTTTTTCTTTCAATAAGGTCCCGTAAAAAAACCTTAAGAGGTCGCATGTAAATACCATATTGTTATCACTAGGGTTCGTATTTTTATGACCTAAAGATGACACGTCGTTGCTGATAGTTTAAAAAACTAGAAATTCAGGTTTTTTAAACCTGAATTTCCCTCGAATCATATGTTTACGCTGAACGGGCCTGCGCAGTGGGCAGTCTCCAACTCAGCTAACTCTTTGTAATGACAAAGGTACGAGGCTATCCAATGCGCAGTCCCATTCAGCATAAACGTGTACTTCAAGGGAATAAAATGTCTAAAAGCTTAATGGTGGAGCACTCGCTCGGAGAGGTTCGTGGTTTGTACCCCCAGAGAAGAATGTAGGTTTACTTCCCGAAATCCAGCTTCGTTTGGTATGCATTCACTCGTACCTCGTAAAGACTTTTATACTACCCTGTGACAGATATCCTTCACCTACAGAAATGCAAAACGAATCTTTGAAATCTGAATTTATAAATATATCGATTTTTGTTTTACCCGAGCGTACGTAGAAGTAGGATCTAAAATGAATTTTAGAAAATGTCTCTTCGAACAAGGGCTTGCAGAAATAATGAATGAGCGGACTTAGCAGTGTTAAAAATCTCGATCCCTGGAAGAATAATCTTTCAGTGGTGAGTATCGGAGCTGATTCGTTTTTTACTCCCAATATTTTCCCCATCATTTTATTAAGGTATTTCCAGACTTTCATATTTTTCTGTTGGACAGTTACAGTTATAGATATCGAGTATACACTAGAGTATTCTGAAAATAATATAGAGGTTAAAGGCATAGGGTATATACAGATATATACTCTGAATCAGTGAACTTTAATTACGTGCACCCTGTATAACTCCTGCGCTCATATCCAGGAAGAATACTGGAAAGATCGCTACAGTTTGGTATGTACAAAACCAATAGAAAAGCGAAACCTTTTGTAACTCATTTGATGATCGGTAAATTATGTTTATTCGAAGGTTTTAAAGGCAAGTTGTGCGGGTAGAAAAGACTGTCTTTATGAATAGCAAGCAAGCCGAAACATATTTCTTGGCTCTAATGATGCGGGCTACAGATGGTGAAGACAGTTCTGTAATAGACTTCATCTCTTCGTTAAATTTCCACAAACTCTAATCTGTGGGCAAACTTTCGGTCCAAGAAAGGTTTTAATTAAATCCCCCAACAGTAACATCAGGCTTTTCATTTTTCATTAGAAAGTCTAAACATCCTGTAAAGTTGAGCAGTATTTCCATGCCAATACGTATGTATTACCCATTATTTGCTTATACCGTGATGTGCGTGTGTGTACTTGAGAGAGAGAGTGTGTGTGCGCACACGTTCCTCCACCTTCTTCTGCTTCTCTTAAGGGTTTTCTCATCGCGATGAAGGTACCATCATATCATGTAACAGCAAACCAAGCGCAAAATTTTGAATTCTCGGGGTAAAAGCCAATTTTAATTGGAGAAGTGGAGAGAGAAATGCGTTTTATTTATTTGATTCTTCCTCGAAAGGAAATCTCATAGATTACTCATTTCGTAAAGAATCGTTATTTACCGTTTCAAGCTCTTGAATCTAATGATTTGCCTCCTTATGTTTTCTTCGAAGTGGAAAAATTCTCCTTGGTACAACTCCTTTTCCTTTTACACACGAGCACTTTCCTCCCCCACCGAAACATATGTTATGGCTTCTTCATCATCATTCTAAAATGTATTAGAATTATTTCATTCCAGCGATTCGATAAAACTGCGTTTTGAAGCAATCATCTCTATTGAGTGATATTATATCCGCGGATTAGGGAAAAAAGTCATTGTTTTTTTTGCTCCGATTCTTTCCTAACCTCATATTACTGAAAAGAATATATATATATATATATATATGTTGCGGTAAGACCGAAGACTAGTATAAAACCCAGGTTTCACTGGTAAGACTTACCAAGGCGAGTTGGTAAAAGCCCGAAATACGCTTGTAAACGTTTTCATTTTGGACAGTTACCAAGTCGAAGATAGTTTTTAATGAATAAATTTACCATTACGAAATATTAACAACTGTAATTATTTAAGGATTAAAATTTATTCATCATTAAACATTGAATTAATCATCCACCTGGAACTTCCCGACGCTAACTAAATAACGAATAACGACTAATTAACATTAATTAATCAATTGATTCATTTAAATTTTGTACTGTTCGGAGTAAATAAATTAATTTGAATAGTTAAAACCCATTTTTAATGAATCAATTGACCTTTGACAGTCATGATGATTAGTGGTGGTCGGAGTAGGCTACATTAATTAATTAATTATAAGAAAAAATGTCTTATAAGCGTTAGAATTAATTAGAATTAATTACAAATTAATAAGTGGCACAAAAACTAATAACTTCGTGATAGTTAATTTATTCATAAAAATTGAGCTTTGACTGGGAAAAAATCCGAAATGAAAACGTTTGCGCACGTATATTTACCAACTCGCCTTGGTAAAGCCTAGTTTTTACCGGTCTTCGGGTTTTACCGTAACATACACAGGCTGCATAGCAAACGCGGGGGTATGGCATTTTACTGACGAATCCTTGATCCAAGACGCAAACTTGCAATTAGAAAGTTTCCAAATAACGTGTAGGAATCAGATGTTATTCATATTGCAGAAGGGGTTGTATAGTCATTGAAATTTAAAAAAAACCAAACTTATTACACACTCCCCGTCTGCCCCGAAACCCATTGAAAATTGTTGTCCTGTCTCTTGATGGCAACAAAAGAATTTCCCCGTTTCTAAGTGCAATATTCGCTGTGATATTCGAATTCGAAAATAGGGAAAATTTGGGAAGAACCACGTTAAATGCGGGTAAAACGATTTTTCCGCATTTAACGCTGTTCTTTCCGAATTTCTTTTTTGAATTTAAATATATTTGTGAATATTGCACTTATAAACATGGAATTCATTGTTGGAATCAGGAGAGACAGCGCAATAACTTCGTAAGTGAATTTCGGGACTCGCGGGGACTGTATAGAAATTTAATTTTCATATTTTAATAACTATACAACCCCTTGCAACATGAATGTCATACCTGAGTACTACACAATATTTAGAAACTTTTTCTTATTGCAAGTATGCCTTTAGGATTAAGCAAAGCCCTGCCCCATCCACCAAAGCCTTTGGTACTTTCAAACCTATGCACACTCTGGTGCTATCCATCACCATGGACAATTTACTACCGAATGAGTTGCGCCGGAATTGTGAGTATCGAAAATCGAACAGTTTGAGCGCATATCTAATACAGTAAACCCTGTCTTCAACGGAATCGCAAGGGACCGAGATTTTTTCCATTGATATAACGTTATGTAACGATCTCGTATATAATTGTAGTAAAATAAAACTAAATTGAGGATATATAAAGTAAATAATTTAGATAATTTAATAATTAATAGATAAAATGAATAAATAATCATTAGTCTATAATTACTAAGTACTGTATTTAGGTTTTGGCAGAATCTGTATAAAATTCCGACCTGCACTTTTTTCTTCTAAAATAACGGCATTTACGTTCTTTTTATAACTTCCTCAAAAAAAATTTTCAATTAGGGCGTCAATATCTGTCGTGTCGGGTTCAGTTTGTACATTATCGTCAATGCTTATGTAATTCTCAGCATCAGGACCGTAAGAATTTTGTGGGGGTAAAGAACAATATGATCTTGCCACCCCTAACACTAAAATTCGATGATCTTATAACGGTGTTTTTGTTCCCACCTAAAATGTGCCACCACCTAAAACTTAAAACCCCTTAAATTTTGCCGCCAGGGCTGTTACCCCCCCCCCCCCCACTCCTGCCTGTCTTTAATTAATTTCCGTCCTGCTCAGCCTTACAATCAAGGAATGCACACAGCTTACACACAATTTTGCAAGTCTTGAATATCATTTGCAAATCCAACCCTTAAACTGATTTCTAACGTGGAAAAGCCTGCTTTTAAGAAAAGTTTTGTTACAATTTCAGGATGCAACTGCTTTACTACACACGGCTTATCTAAACCACACCGTCAAGTACAGAAACGATTCTAAGAGTGGATGATGAACTCGCATTTGTAAACAGATTACGCAAAAAATTTCGATGGAGCATTTTTAACATTTTGTATCATCCTCCGGTCTATTGGTCGCCAAACACTCACAGTGTTTGTGTTAAATTTTCCGTTACAGGGTACAATTTTCTTTTACGTTTCCGCGTTAGACAGGTTTTCGTGTGTTTAATCCAGGTTTTTTAATGCGTATTTTGGCATTGAAATCACGGGACCACGGCTTTTTCCGTTGAAGACAGGTTTCCTCTTAATACAGGTTCCTTAAAAGATAGGTTTTATGGTATTATGTTTGATTTTTCAGTGCTATATTTTAAATTATGAGTGAAGTGTAGTGATTTAGTATTTGCATCATTGTGGGCCGGTTGCTCTCTAAGCCGAGACTTTTTTACCAGGAGATCGTCTCACATTGGCGCCTCTAAGATATTGTACGTAAAGATGTCGTTAAAGAGTATTTCATATTTTTATAAAGGATGTGTGGTGGCGTAATCATTTCACCTATTTCATCAAACACAACTCTAGCCATATTGCTGTATTGCAATTTACTGATATTAAGGAGTTGGTGGAAATGAAGGTGCCATCTATCGGTGATCGTCGCAAGCCGCTATGTAAAATATCTTATCTATATTCTCCCCGGGTTTGAACATGGGACCGTGACATGACCATTATACCAACACCCCACCCCCTGTTTTGTCTTCAAAAGCAAGCAAATATAAACATGCCTTCCCCCGAGGCTGACGTAATGCTCGAATGACCCCTAAATACAACAAACCAATGGCAAAACAGGAGCTTTTTTCTTTCAAACCGAGCACAACTCCGGCCTTTTCTGGACAATTCACTACCTAGTGAGTTGTGCCAGAAGCGTAAGTGTGCGTACCTAACAGTCTGTCTGAATGCGTAGCTAGTGTTGCCTGATTTTTCTGTCCCATCTATATTTCAGAAAAGAATTGAGTGAAGTGTAATAATTGGATATTTGTACCGTTTGTACCTGCCTGTTGCTCGCTATAGTAAGACTTCATACCGAGAAGATCGGCTCGCATTCGCGCCTCGAAGTTGGGAATCACAGAAAACTAATTTCAGCCGACCACCACCATAGCGACGGTGGGATTTGTACCCGGATCCTCGCGACGCGAGTCCGTCACTACGACCACTCGACCACCCCAGCGGCATGGAAAAATGGCCAAAGTGACATGATATGAACACCAGGTGCTCTCCCACCGGACTTATCCCGTTGCCGAGATCTCTTCCAGCCCAGCTTCGTGGCAGAGTCTGGAACAAAGTGAGTGCACCTAACAGTCTCAGTGTGTTGCTAGTGTTATGCTTGATATTTCAGTGCTGCCATCTATTCTTCAAATTGTGAATGAAGTGTAATGATTGAATATTTGTTACGTTGTAGGCCTGTAGCTCTCTGTGGCGAGACTTTTTAACGGGGAGATCGGCTCGCATTCGCGCCTTGAAGTTGGAAACCACAGAAAACCAACTTCAGCCGACCACCACTGTGGCGCCGGTGGGGCTCGAACCCGGATCCTCGCAATGCGAGTTCGTCACTATGACCACTCGACCACCACTGCGGCTGCCCAAAGCGACAGAGAA
Source organism: Pholcus phalangioides (assembly GCF_987345545.1). Lineage (NCBI taxonomy): Eukaryota > Metazoa > Arthropoda > Arachnida > Araneae > Pholcidae > Pholcus > Pholcus phalangioides. The sequence continues at coordinate 41,582,032 of NW_028301615.1, read as the reverse complement.
ATGGAAATATTTTGTAAAAATTTTAAGAAAAAATCGCTTTATATGTGTGCTGTTTTAATGAATTTATGTAAACTTGATAGAAAATAATAGCGCTCGATACTTCCTCGCAGTATTTTGCGTATTATTATTTCACATTATTGTTTATGTGAAATAAGAAAAATAAAAATGAATAAATCGAAACATACCAAGTTCCGATGCATTCATATCTGAAAAACTAAGTTCATTCGGTAATATATACAGTATATCAATTTTATATAATGTATCCAATCGTTTTTTATTTCTTTTGAGCACATTTCACATATAAGGTGTGTCAAAAGTTCTAAAAATTAAGAAGAGCAAATGATGATTAAATAAAATTGCGCTTAAACGAATTGAATCAGAGAAAGATCAACACATTTTTTTTTACAAAATTCTGTTCTCCTAGGAGCAAGTTTGTGCAAGGTAAATTATACAAGAAAATTTGGACAAGTTAAGTTGTACTAGAGAGAGAGCCTAGTATAAAAAAATCTAAATTTTTATACGGTCACACACACATTGTCCTCTTCAACAAAGTTGTTGCCTTTTCGCTTCTTTGTCCAACAAAAAAACCCGTTTTTAACTGCAATATTTGCTGAAATATTTAAATTCAAAATAGAGAAAACGTGGGAAAGAATCGCATAAAAGAGGGGAAATAAGCATTATCCGTCTCATTTTATACGGTTCTTTCCCACATTCACTCCGTTTTTTGAATATCTCTGCAAATATTGCAATTAAAAACATGGGATTTTGATTGTTGGGCTCAGAAGAGACAGGGAACCGTTTTCTATTTGGAAGTTAGAAGACCGGAGGAACGCATAAAAAGTTAGATTTAGTTTCTTACACACTGTATTTCACTCTCGAAACTGGTACAGGGTGATATCTGAACACATTTTCAGCACTTTTAAAACTAAAATCATACCTCTACGACAAACGGTTGATGAGTAAAAATCCGAAATAGGACATATATATACAGAACACCTTGTAAATTTAGGGAGTGATTTGGGTCTGAAAAAAAATCTCACAAAATTTCTTAGAGATTAAAGTTTCAATGTCAAAATTAATTTCATAAATCAATATAAATTTTTGTATTTTGTTGAAAAAAAAGCGGTAAAAACCAACAAAACTGGTTGGAGAATATTTTTTTACTATTATCCGTTCGTAAAATAAAATCAGAGCTTCGATATAATATTGAAGTTAATACGTATATAACTTTGTTTTAATATTGATACTTATTTGCTTTCAAATTAGCGGCAGAAGTTAATCTCAAAATTAACTGTTGAACTGAGCTTTCAGATTAATTCATCTTCCTCAGATTAATATTACATCATGCGGGCAAAAGCTCACTCAACTTTTCTGTCAGATTTAATGAGTTTTATGTAAATAAGCCCTGCTTCTTCTTCAAAATTGACCAAAATAATCTTGTTCTTTTCAAGCACATCTCTGCTTAAAGATTCATAGGCCTTTGGATGAACATAATACTGTTCTGAATAGGATATTCGTCGATGCACAGAAATCGTAATTTTGTCTGATTTAGTGAAAAAATGTGAACAAGAATGAAAAAATGAAAGTCCATATCAATCAGTATCTCTCACAATTTTTGCTTTTCTTTAATTTATAGATTGTGAGTACGGATAATAAATCAAGCGGAATCTAAAACAAAACAGTATCCGTTCTTTAAAAAGCAATTAACAAAGTCCAGTTATACTTATTCACTAGATCCTAGCTTATAAATATTGTTTCATTTGTTGAAAACGGAAAATATCAATCTCGAATTTTCCTGTAATTAAATATTAATCATTCATTTTCTTGTAAATTTCCTGCAATAGCAATAATCATTAATTTCCTGTAACCATTCATTTCTTGTAGTAATACTTATGGGGTCTCACAGAGTGAAAACATAGTGAAAAAATTTGCTCCAATAGAAATACCATTAAAAATATTATTTAACATTGATTTATTTCAAATTTTTCACGCATGTTCTTGAATGTATGAGCTATCCTGCGCTGGTATAAAGTTTTACATATCTTGGATGCTAATGTTTTTGTAAATTTTCAAAAAAATACATTAAAAACTGATTGCACGCATGATAAAATACCATGTCATCAACGTGATTGAATAAAAATTGATTCAAAATAAAGGAAACTGTTCAGTTCATCAAATAAACCAAAAGGTTGAGATTTCATTGAATCAGTATTATTTAAAATTAATTTTTAAAATTAAATTTCATATTTACAGGTTATGAGACCCCTCATAACCTGTTATATTCCAGTTACACTTATTTCGGATCTTACGTTATGAATATCGTTTCATTTCTTTAAAATTGAAAATTTTATTTATTTACAATAGTAATAATAACCCAGAAGGCATGAAATGCACTTATACTGGAAGAAAAGAAAAATAATAATAATAGTCAGTACGGGAAGCACTTCGCATACGGAGTCAGGTCGAAATCCCCAATAGTGGAAGCAAATCTTGCGTAGGAGGCACATACGAGTTCTGATGGAAGACTGTTCCATATTCTTGCCACACGGCATCTATATCCGTGGAAAAAACGACCCCTTCTAGCCATTGGTATTCTTATTTGGAAGCGATGCCTACGTAGGTCAACTCGCCTGTCTATGATCTCAAAGAAAGGCTATCTCGATGGTAGATAAACAATTTGGTGGACTAGTTTGTAGCACATCTTCAGATCTGCAGCGATTCTAGGCCATTCCAGTGAGTGTAAACCCAGAAATTGAAGTCTCTGGCAATAAGATAGGCCGCTCATGCTCTTTTTAAAATAACTTTCACAATTAAATATTTTTTAATCAAAAGCAAAAAAATTCGCGTCAACAGGTTTATTGTGTCTTTAAAAACAGTAAAATGTGAATGACACTGGGAAAAACTATACAAGAAACAAATTTTGAGCGTCAAATTTCTACAGCTCATTTCGAGTATTAAAAAAGAACATACTGCAAATTCTGAAATTTCGTAGAAATTTTTACTCGACATGTGTTGGTAAAATGAACCTCCAATTTTGCTACTGACAGATAAGAAGTATTTGAAAAAAAAATGATTTTGAGATTTTTGAAAAATGTATTTTTTTTTCACTTATAAAATTCACAAAATTCCTACGAATGGACAAGCTCAAAAACTTCAATCTCAGAAAATCGCTTTAAAGTGGTTTTTTTTCTTCTATATATTTATGTTATATTGCATTTCTTTTCTCTTAAAAACTGACACACATTAATATCAAATTTTTGCATTTGGTTTTGCGTCAAAATGGAGTACTTTTCAGTCGTTTCTGAACAATTAAATGTAGGGGGGGGTTGTGACATCTCTTAAAAATTATAAACCTTCAACCGGGCAATATTATATGGTATGCATGCAACTATCTGCTATGGCAGATAGTTGCATGCATCCTAGCTAGTGCTGGAAAGACCCGTTCGAATTTGCCGCAGTGGCATCAACATAGCCCCATTGGGGTAGGGCAAGCGCTTCGCTAAACGCACAGCTGTACGGGAAGCCGATATAAGAGGAGCAAGAAATAAGGCAAATTGGCAGAAAAAGTATGGAAAAGAATTTTGTGTGAAAATGTTTTCAAGCTGAAAAAGAATTGTATGAAATTATTCTTAAAGGAGACTTATTTTTTCATGCATTTTATCTGGCTGGGAACACTGGTAACTCGGTAGCGAATTGACGGGCAGGATTTTACTGGTGCATCTTATACGACGGGAGGATGACCAAAATAATTTCTCGCCTGGATGAAAATTTTGTCTTGAGCTACCCCTGACACTCCCCACCCCTCTATTAAACTGGCAAATTAACAATCATAAAAAACATGTTTTAAATAGTTTATAATCTTTTTTTAAAGATGTTAGGAGTAAAAATGTTTTGACTGGTGTTACGTTTATGTAACGCTTTGTATAATCTTTTTCGATAAATTTATTTACGAATTTTTGTGTAAAATTAACATTTGTGGAAATTAAAAAGTCTAATGAGTGTTTCGTAGTATTTTTTAAATTTTGTTTGCAAAGAAATCAAATATTATATTTTTGCAAATTTTTTCCCAATTTTCGAACTGGAATTTTTTTTCCGTGACCATGAACAGATTTATATATTTTTAAAAATGAAAAACAGAATGTTTTCCTAATTTGTTTTCTCACGTGGTACACGAGGTTCCCAAAACCATAATTGTTAGGTATTTTAATTGAATTAAGTTAATTAATTTTTATAATAATCGAAACTTTAATTCAAATTTTGCGTAAATTACAAAGAAAAACATTCCCAGTCCAATTATTTTCAAACTTCCCAAATATGTAATTAAATTACCAGTTGTCGTATACAAAAAAATTTGGTCGCAAATGGAAAGAACAGTCAAAAATTAATTGAAATAATCATGTGATTAATATCTTTGAAAGTATTAATAGTTGTTAGCATTCGTCATATCATGTTAATCAATGCTGACCACCTCGGATGCCTTTATGGGTTTTGTTCTTCCTTGATCACCTCTGTGCCTGTATTAATATTAAATTAATAAATGAAGTTAATTGAATACACGAATGAACGTCCGTTCTAAAACAATATTCTTGAATCGCTTACGCGGTACGCAATGTAGTAACTTTCAAAAAAAATTCCACGTTCAATTTTAAATGAGTTATCCAGAAGGATATAGAACAAGGATATCTCGAGTTTTAAATGTCTCTTAAGTTCAGTGATTTAGTGAGCAATCCATCACTCGGATGGGAAAAGAAAAAAAAAACGCTGAAGTTTTCGACTTTTTTTTGCCGTTTTTATCTTTAGAAAAAACGGTACATTTTCTTTTTCCTATCTCTGAGAGAAAGCTCTTATTCAAAAAATACATACTCGAGGGAACGTGAAATTCAACCAAGAGTATGACAAATCCTTTAGCTCTGATGGGAATTTGAAACTCCAGGCTTTCCTTTTTTTTTCTGGTACGTTTTCATTAAAATTTTGATACAAAGATTGACTTTTTCAATAGGCAGTCATGTATATGCTAATTTATTGTGAGGCTCAAAAAGAATATTAAAAGCATATTAAAGTCACTTCACTTTCTAATGAGAAGAAAAGCCGACGTCCATAATGCAATTCAAGTAATTTAAATTATTTCAACGTGTACTTCGCGTGATACCCATTTCACACACAGTTCTTACAAACGTTGTTACATTTCTAGCTGTAGATATTGTTTTTAGCCGCAGGCAGTTCATCTGTGACATCAACGATAGAACGTAATCCTTGGAGTCAGGCCTGAATTCCCTGAAGTTAAAAAAAAACTAATTAAAAGCTCGCCAAAAATAGCACATTCCCTCTATTCGTGCGTACAGTGTATACAGGGTGCATAGCAAACAGAGCTATGCCATTTTATTGGTGAACCGTTGATTACAGAGGTATAGTACCAATAAGAAAAATTGTCCAAATAACTTTCAGTCATACCATTCATGTTTCAAGGGGTTTTATAGTTATTAAAATAAAAAATAACTTCTTATATAGTCCCCGTGTTCCTCAAAACCCAATTAGAAAGTTGCTGCCCTGTCCCTCCTGATGCTAAAAGAAAATTCCCCGTTTTCACGTACAGAGAATTTTTTCGCTGGCATCAGGAGACACGAGGCAACAACCAATTACGTTTTGGGGTACTTGGGACTGCATAAATAGTTATTTTTTTATTTTAATAACCATACAACCCCTTGACACAGGAATGACATATGTGAGTACTACACTTTTTCTGACTGGATCAACTGGCCTCTAGGATCAACAGTTCGCCAGTTAAATGTCATATCCCCTGTTAGCTATGCACCCTGTATATGGACATAAATCATCCACACCAGCAAAAAAAATGTCTGATCTACATATTTACTTAAATTTACATTATGTGGTAATTTTTATCACTTGTTAATCCATTGACACCGGTTGGAAATAAAATTTGCCATTCGACCTTTTGATTTTTTTTTCTTTGTGAATAAATGATATGGGAGTGTGGTTCCACTCAATGTTTTTTCTTTCTAAGAATCAAAGTCGTCTTTAATGGTTTAATACAAGATTCCCCTCGAAAGACTGGCTATATTTTTGGAGATGGTGATTACAAGGAAGAAAATTCATCTGTACCTCCACTGGAACTCGATCCCCGGCCTCTCGTTTTCTCGACGAGTGCTCTACCAACTAAGCTATGGGAACAGATGAAATATTTCCCTGTGTATACGGCAAACAAGAGACCGGGATTCGAGTCCCTGTAAAGGCACAGACATGAATTTTCGCCCTTGTAACCACTATTTCCAAAAATGTAACCAATCTTTCGAGGAATCCTGTAAGAATACATATCTATGACTATTCCAGGCTGCGCGAGAATGTTTCTTGAAATTCTGTGTGGTTCTTCCCAGTAGGAAGTTCAAGAACCACTCATTTAGATATTCAAATAAAAGCCGATTTTTCACTTTGAAATTCGGAACGTACAGTCAAACTTAGTTATAACGAGCTCGGTTGCCACGACATTTATGTTATAACGTCCAAAAATGATAGTCCCGACTGATTCCCACAGAAACTAATGGTAATGCACCTTGTGATTATAGTGTAAAAAAAATTCAACGACCTCGGATATAAGGACAATTTTTCTTCAGTTTTTATGGTCAAAGAAATTGAAAGAATTAACTCATCATGTTGTTTGTCGTAACTCATGTTTGTTTGTTGCTCTATTGGTAATTAACAAAAATAAAAAGATTCATTGCATGTTTGGCAGCTTGACTTGCTTATCGGTAGGGCCCGTTTTAACAACATTCCTGTATTTCCTATAGTTTTGCCCTACATTTTATAAAAATGTGCCAGTTTTCAATGATGTGAACTTCTTTGAAAACCACGACTTAGTAACAATCTTAAGTTAAATCTGGGGATAGAGAATTCGCATTTTTTAAATTCTATTTTAATGGATATGACTATAAATATATATTTCTCATATTTGTCGGGTTCAACGTCTTTTTCATGAAATGCAATTTATGGCACTACACACTGCTGCTGCACTATATTTCCTACCAATGGTTATTTATACGAAGTTAATAGCAATTTTTTAGACAATTGGATTTTTTGTTTTCTTTTAAATCAAAATAGGCAATATAATGATCCCTATTTCCCGTATTTTTCTGCTTAAAATACATTAATTCTAATCGTACTGAAATAACAAATTCGTATACGGTGTTTTATTTCATCAGATTATATTTTGCATATGTAATAGTTCTTGGGAACAACAACTTTCGTAGCAACGATACCTCGATTATAAAGTAAAAAATTTCGTAGAATCTTCGACGTTGTTTTAACCAAGTTTGACTGTATATGCCAGCACCTTATTCACGCATCGCTTGCTCAACACTAAACATGCACAACATTGTCATGTGTGTAATTTTCTCCTCAGTTAAAATACACCATATTTCACCTACCCTCACGAGAAATCGCTTACATACAGTGTGCCCCGTAAGTGATAATGCGGCGGCCTTTATCTGATCAATCGTTTGTTCGTAGAGGTATAGTATCAATTTAAAAAATTTTCAAAATGTGTTCAAAAATTACCTTGTACCACTTTTAAGAGTGAAAATTACAATATGTCGCAAAAAATAAAAAAATCTAAATTTCAGCACAGTTGCTCCTGTCCTCTCTAACTTCCAACTAGAAAGTTGCTGCCCAGTCTTTTCTGATTCCAACAAAAGCTATCCTATGCTTTTAACTGCAATATTAGCAGATATATTCCAATTCAAAATTCGGAGCAAAGGTAAAAAAAGACAGCATAAATAAGGGGAATGGAGTTAATTTTTTCTGTTTTTTCCCAACATTTCTCCGAGTTTTTAATTGAAATATCTCAGTGAATACTGCAATTTAAAAAAAATGTGATTTTTTTTTTTTTTTGTTGGGCTTAGAATAGACAGGGAAACATTTTTTCTAATTGGAAGTTAAAGGGGGAACCGCGTCAACATTTAGATGGACACGCTGTATTTTCGCTTAAACTGGTAGAGTAATTTTTGAACACATTTTATACAATTAATTTAAAAATTGGAATAATACCTCTACGACATGCGGTAGATGTTGCATTACCACTTAAAAGACACCCTGTATAAGTGTACCAGTAAACCAACATAAGAAGAGGAATAACATCGGTTTATACAGGATAGAATAATGATTGAATATTATTATCATTGCAGAGAGGGGTATTTCAGGTCTTATTTATTAAGTTTGTTACAGAATTTATTTCCACCGATTTCGCGAAAGATTTAATATCATGGATTTCCCTTTTACATACACTGTATGTTGCTTGAATACAATGAGGGAAGATCTAAAATCCCAACACCTTTCCTGTTTAAAAATACAGAAACAAAACTGGATTAGCTACAAAATTTTACATTTATTCAGCATCTTTTTTAGTGCTTATATAAAAAAAATGTTTAAATTGAATGTGTATAAGATTTTTGAAATCCTCTCCGTTCATATTCTCAGATCATAAATTTTCTATTAAGCTTGTTTTTTGAGCAGATGAAATTCTTAAAGCTTCGGTATTTATATACCGAAAATAAAAATATTTCTATTATTTTAAGTGAGTTTTGTGAAAATACTCTTTCGCTCAGATCATTATTTTTCAATAACATACTACTCATTCTCTATAACACTTGAAAATTGAATAGAAACGTTTCACTAGTTTGGATTCAGTGATATTCTCAACGTATTTGTCCAAGAATTTCACTCTATGAACATTGGATTTTGAGGATCTTCGTAAGAATCACAAGATTTTTGGGATTCCAATTTCCAGAGAAATATTTAAATATTTATCTTTGTTTAAAAACTTGACGTGTGTCGGAAAGAATCATTGAATTTTTTTAACTTATGTCTCGAAGTGGCGCGATGTGGTGCGTCTCACAGGTTTCGCGTAAATTTATTTTACATTTCTACGTCATTATTTCCAGTTTAATTAAAAAAGCAATCCCATGTGATGTTTTCAACAAAGATTCTCGTATCAGATTTTTTATTGAAAATCCATACATATCTAATAATGAGAAGAATATGTTTCTGGCGGATTTTCATGAAGAATTACGAAACCAAATCGTTTCCATCTTTTATTTACAGTTGGGGTCTTCAACGCGTGGACCTCGGAGCTTTTTGGTCGCGGCCGCCAATCATTTGTAGGAAATAGTAGAAAACATATATACACTGAAGAGCCAAAAAAAACTGGTACAGGCATGCATATGCAAATAAAGAGATATGGAACCAATCCGAGTACGGCGCTGCGGTCGGCAACGCCTATATAACACAACAAGTGTCTGGCATAGTTGTTAGATCGGTTATTACTGCTAGAATGGCAGGTTATCGAGATTTAAGTGAGTTTGAACGTGGTGTTATAGTCGGCACACGAGAGATGGGACATAGTATCTCCGAGGTAGCGATGAAATTTGGATTTTCACGTACGACCATTTCACGAGTGTACCGTGAATATCGGGAATCCGGTAAAAAATTAAATCTACGACATCGCTGCGGCCGGAAAAAGATCATGCAAGAACGGGACTGACGAGAATCATTAAACGTGACAGACGTGCAACCCTTCCGCAAATTGCTGCAGATTTCAATGCTGGGCCATCAACAAGTGTCAGCGTGCGAACCATTCAACGAAACATCATCGATATGGGCTTTCGGAGCCGAAGGCCCACTCGTGTACCCTTGATGACTGCACGACACAAAGCTTTACGCCTCGCCTGGGCCCGACAACACCGACATTGGACTGTTGACGACTGGATACACGTTGCTTGGTCTGACGAGTCTCGGTTCCAATTGTTTCGAGCTGATGGACGTGTACGGGTATGGAGACAACCTCATGAATCCATGGACCCTACATGTCAACAGGGGACTGTTCAAGCTGGTGGAGGCTCTGTGATGGTATGGGGCGTGTGCAGTTGGCGTGATATGGGACCCGATACGTCTAGATACGACTCTGACAGGTGACAGGTACGTAAGCATCCTGTCTGATCACCTGCACCCATTCATGTCCATTGTGCATTCCGACGGACTTTGACAATTTCAGCCGGACAATGCGACACCCCCACACGTCCATAATTGCTACAAAGTGGCTCCAGGAACACTCTTCTGACTTCAGACACTTCCGCTGGCAACCTAAATCCCCAGACATGAACATTACTGAACATATCTGGGATGACTTGCAACGTGCTGTTCAGTAGAGATCTCCACCCCCTCTTACTCCTACGGATTTATGGACAGCCCTGCAGGATTCATGCCGTCAATTACCTCCAGCACTACTTCAGACATTAGTAGAGTCCATGCTACGTCGTGTTGCGGCACTTCTGCGGACTCGCGGGAGCCCTACACGATATTAGGCAGGTGTAGCAGTCTTTTTGGCTCTTCAGTTTATATATATATATATATAGAGAGAGAGAGAGACGATTAATTCTAGAATAAACTAGAAAGAAATTAATTTTGGATTTAATGAAAATATTAATTGTGAAATAAATTGATAAAAATTCAAAGTTAATGTAAGAAATAATTCTGAAGCAAAGTAATGAAAAATCAGAGGTTACTGAAATACAGTAAACATAATTTCAAATACTTTAGACAAAATAATTTCAGAATTTTTGAAACAAATAATTTCAGAATTACCAAAAGAAACAACGTAAATCTATGAGAAATTTTTCGTAATCTCTGAAAGAAATGATTTCTACATATATCGAGATGGAGAATAATGTCAGAATTACTGAAATAGATAAACAGAATCATTCATAACGATTTCAGATTCTCAGAATTAATTAATTTAATCAAAAACATTTTTGGAGTCGATAAAAAATAATAATTCATAATTAAATCGAAATTGATCAGTAGTTAAAAAATAATTTCAGAATGAATAGAAGTCAACAATTATTTTTGTCCCTATTTAACTCCCATTGGCAACTCCATATAAGATACCAATAAGTTACATGAATTGGTGACTCGTGGATTTCGTGGGAAGCTTCGATTTGGCCTGTTGTGTCTGAGATATTAAAGTTCCCTGATTTACAGGATAAGATGTTCAATCTAACTTTAAACAAAAATTTTGAAATTTATAAACTTTCAATTTTCTTTGGGAAATTAGTTTCAATTATTAATTTTTTTTTAAATGCACAGAATTAAAAAATAATAATTCTAGTTTCAGTTGGAATTTTCCCATGCATATAATACACATCTACATTTTTATTATTCAACATCTATTGATGATTATATTTAAAATAATATTAAATACAATAATATACTTTTGATTTGTATTCAAAAATCAGATTAATCACCATAATTTATAGATTATCACAAGAGCTCTACTGTTTATTAAATATACTCCTTTTATGGCTTCTATACGTTTTAAAGTCTGTCCTTATTTAAAATGAAATATTTTCATTCAATTTTAAAATTTCTCGATTTATTTAAAAATTTTATTTGTAGGATTTCACTGTTCTTTGAGTTCAAAAAGTATTTGTTTCTCATACCGATATAAAAATATACAAAAACCGTTTCAAACCGTTTTCGAGTTAATGTGGATAATCGGTTATGGACAAGTCTGAAAGAATCAAATTTTCTGAAGTTTCTGAGAGACCTATAAGTAAAATAAACACACAATTAGTAAGAACAGGAAAAATGCTATGAGGCGACACCAATTTTATCGAAATATCTGGTTTTGATGGAGAGCTACAAGCGCCGAAAGATTGGCAAAGTTAAAAATCAAATGTTCACCAAAATGTTTTATTGCCCTTCTAGCTACAATTGGTCGGAGAAATTTCTGGTTCAGGAGAAATTCAGTCTTTTATTTGCATTACATCACTGACATTAGCGTTTGTCGAAATAGATATACGACGAAAATTCGGAATTTGAGGTTACAGATTTTGGCGACAATTTTATTTTGCACAAAAAATTATATAAGTTGACACTACCTTTATCTACAGGACATCCGTATTTAATGGCGAGCTACAAGGGATGGGAGAAAGGTGATGTGAAAAATCGCATTGTCGCCACAACCCACTGAAATTACTTCGACGAGCTCAGATTTCAGTGATGTATTGCAAACAAACGACTAAATTTCTCCTAAACTAGGTGACCAATTTGGTTTATTCTAGGCTTTTTCGAAAGCTGGTAGAATGGACGAGTTCTTGGCAAATTTCACAGATTGCAGCTTGCCGGGTGTTTGAGGAATTGGCAATTAAAAATTCGATTTTGAACATCGTCAATCTTTTAGCACCTGTATCTCGCCATTAAATCCAGATATTTCAATGAAATCGATGTGACTTTATAGCAGCGTTTCCCAACGTTTTGGAGTTCGCGGCACCATCGGGAATAACACTAAAAACTTGGGGTACCCTTCCTTGAATACAGAATACAGTTTACTACAACAAAAATCACTGAGTAAAAATACATCAATAAAGTTTTGTTCGATTAATCATTAATATGAAACTTTTTTATTTTATACAATTTTTTTTGTATAAATTAAAACCAGGCAACGTTTCTAATTTTTGTGATAATGTGAAACTTGTTATTGAAGCTCAGAGCAAAGATACTTGAAATCAGGCCTTAAAGTTGGCACGAAACACATAAATTGTCCTCAAGGTCTTGCAGTCTATTTTTTGACAGATGGCAGCAATACATGTGACAAGCATCACACAGAAACAGACAATGTTGTATTCACAACATATACACGCGAATTCCGGCATGTACCAATTCGTTAGAGATTCGGGGCAGATAAATGTGTACAAACTGCATGTATGGTTGAGTAGTAGTAGTAGTAGTCGTCTGTTTCCTGCTTTGCATTTCATTTTCGCCATAGCAGAGAAGGCTTGCTCGTATAGATATGATGTTTAAAAGCGCAAAAGTGCGTTAATTTCTTACTTGATTACATTAGGCTACCCCTCTCTCAATCCAAGCCAAAAAGTAGCGGCGACCGACGCCTCATTCTTGGTGATCTTACTTTCGAATGTGGAATCAATGGGGGTTGATCGCAAAGATCAATAAATTCATCTTGTTCGCAAGTAGTGAAATCTATTTCCTCCGCACTGTCTGCGAAATCAAATGATGAGACAACGCGGTCAAGATTCTCAGTGGAAAGAGACGGAAAGTACATAACTATTGCATCTTGCAATCTTGATAAGTGTTGGCAAATGAGGTCTTTCAGCTTATCCGAAGGTCATGTCACTCTCCGCTATTACTATGAAGGTTTCGACAGCTATCTGATGCGAAGATAAAGTCAAGGAAGAAAATTCACTTGATTTCGCGGGGAATCGGACCAACGTCCTTTCACTTGCTGGGTGAGCACCCGAGACCATGAAACTACAAAGACAACGAATCCTCTTTGCTTAAGCTCGTGTGCGCTGAACCAATACCATCTACGGCAGAAGGCCTCCGCGAGATGCTTCGACGTCGCTGAAGAAGTCCATTTCATTTGTAGCCATTAGATATAGCAGGCCGACGCATGCGATGTCTTTACCTTTCTTTTGCAGTGTATTCAATGACTATTGGTGAAATGGACTTCTTCAGTGACGTCACGAGCTTCGCATGGAGGCTTTCTGCTATAGATGATGTTGGCTGAACGGGGCCCTATATGGACAGCCAGACCTAACTCAGGCCAAAGCTCACATTGCTGACACTGCCACCAGATGGCGCCTTATCCGATGAGTCTGCCATGCATGAGAGGAGAGTAATTAATTCGACTTAAAAATAAATTTAAGACCTCAAATAAAAAACATGACAGTTCACACTTATCTCCATAATATCTCGTGGCACCCCTAAGGCAATATCGCGGCACACCGGTTGGGAAACGCTGCCTTATAGGATTTTTTCTGTGCTTTCCAGATATGTGCTAAGTTTGCTTGTAAGTCTCTCAGAAACTTCACAAATTTTGTTTTTAAATTTCACCCTTTTTTCCCATAACCAATTACCCACCATAACTGCAAAACGGTTGTGGATAGGACAGGGATTCTCCCTGTATACACACATTATACAAAAAAAAATAGTGTATTCTCAAGGGACTGAAAAGTCCTTCCAGCCCGCCTGAATGAATTATTTTATTGGCTGCTTCTTATCAATAGCGTACTATATTTATTAAATATGTGAATCCATTTATTTTTTCTTGTATAAACCATGCATATAATGTTGTTCAAAAAATTACCAGTGAGAACCATTTCGGCTTGTTAGCAGTTTTTTTACTTATATTTCACTGTATTTTCTGTTTTTGAATACAATTGAATTAATTGATTAAAAAAAGATAAAAATGTATTTGGTTTCTGTAATTGTGAGTTAAAACATTTTCGTCTATTTCCTTCCTTAATAGCTATATCCAACTTTTTAAGACATAAATACGTGAATGTTTTCTTCATATACATATATTAAATATCCAATCTATATTTATGTATATTTCCTAGTAAATTTCTTGTTTCTATAAATGTCTATCGTGAAAAATTCAACTTACCGAGAGATAATTGATTCTGAAAAATGTCACAAATTCATTTCAATAATTCTCTAAGGACGGTTCCATCGCGGCTAAACTGATAACGGAAAATAATTTTAGTATAACAGGAATAAGACATATAGTCAAACGTTAATTAGCGTTTGAAATAGTTATAATTGAGAACTTTCTATGTAACGTGATAAATCCGGTTGTTATACGTAATAACCGGTTATTATACCTAATCTGGTAAATTTGATGCATTTTTCTAAATTAATCACTTTCGCCGGCGATTATGCATAGTACCCAAGCTCGTTGGTAAATTTAATAAGTAAAAAAAATTTACCACTTTCCTCGGTGATTATGCATAATAATGCCTAATGAGCGTCGCGTCGTTGGTAAACATGATAAATCGTGCTATACATGATAACTCATATATGTATTGTATCATAATATATGGGGTACGATCGTAGAATTTCTTATCGTGGTCCGGATATATTACACTACAATACACATACTAGACTCATTTGGATTTTTTTCCATATTTATCAAACTCACTAATTATACTACGGTGTTATGCATATTCACAAATAAAGTAGATAAATTTCAAGTATTTGTCAATGTTAACAACGACACTCGGTTGTTATACATAATCTCCGGTAAAGTGATAAGGTTTTCAGTATTTATCAAATTTAACAGCGACCCTGGGGTATTATGAATATTCGCGGGAAAAAGTGAACTATTTATCAAACTTACCAAGATGATTCGTAAGTATGCATAATATTCGTTTCTAATGCATAAAAACCAATTTATTAAATTTACCGTAACATATACACAGTAGTATACTGTATTTACACTCTTTCATATTAAAAACTAGTAACAACATCTTTCAGCTTTCTAATCCAACTTGACTTCTTATAATATTTCTATACTGGCTATAATACCAGGCGCTGCCCGGGTTTTCTTAAATTACTTATCGAAAAAAGCACATTCCCTCTATACGTTCGTACAGGCTACACAGGGTGGCTATCAAATGCGGGGTATGACATTTTACTAGCGAACCGTTGATCTCAGAGGTATACTTCCGATTAGAAAAAGTTTCCAAACAATGTGTAGTACTCAGATGTCATTCATGTTTCAAGGGGTTGGATAGCTATTAAAATAGAAAAAAAAAAAACCGTTTTATACAGTTTCCCGTGTTCTCCCAAAATCCAATTAGAATGTTGTTTGCCTGCCTCTTTTAATTCCAACCAAATGAAATTCCCGTCTTCAAGTGCAATATTCACTGAGATATTCGAATTCGAAAAAAGGGAGGAAAGTAGGGAAAAATAGTTCTAAATGCAAAAGAACCGTTTCACATGAATTTAACATTTTTCCCGTGAATTCCCTCCAAGTTTTCCGAATTTGAATAAAGCAGTGAATATTGCACTTAGAAACGCAGAATTTTTTTGTTGGTATCAGGAGAAACAGGGCAACAACTTTTTCAATTGGTTTTGAGGCACATGGGGAATATATAAAAAGTTTTTTTTTGTTTTGATAGCTGTACAATCCCTTGAAAACGAATCACATATCTGAGTGCTACACGTTATTTGGAAACGTTTTCTAACTGGAAGTATCCTTTAAGAGCGACGCGCCGTCACTAAAATGCCTCATCGCACCCTGTATATAACAAACACTTTTTGGATAACACGATAACAATAAAAACAAACACTTTTTGGCATCAAAGAACTGAAAAGTGCTTACAGCAGGCCTAAAATAATTAGTTTATTGACGATTTTTTAGCAACAGCGCTATTCTATTTATTAGATATGTTTAATATATTTTTGTTCATATATATAATATGAATAAAAGTTCAGTATTAAATTACTTATCGTTAAGCTCTATAGAATATATTATGCATCATTTCCCCTTCTTATTTTTGTTATTTAATTGTATTTTTATACGCTTACAATGCGTCCATCAAAATGGCCTCGTAATCTCTGCTTTAAACGAAGTCAAATATCATATTATTTATGTTCTTATCATTATTAAGATAAATTTCAGTGTGGAAATGTTTATATCTTAAAGGCAACGTAGGAAAAGATCTTTTTGCGTAATGTTTTATCGGGTTTTTATCATATCTATTCGTAGTTGAATTTTGATTTTCGTTAAATTGCTTTCATTTAATTGCGAAAATTTGATAAATCTGTACAAAAAGTTTTGTCTTAAGGATAAAGTATGGCAATGTACTTTTAAACTATTTATTTATACTATCAGAGATCTTATTCTATTATATATTATTATCTAATTTCCGATTTTTCTCGTAACGTGCTCTGCCCCAGTCACTGATTGCACGATTAATAATTGAATACATCCATGCGTAAAATAAATCAATAAAATATTCATGCATAAAATTTTTCATTTTTCAAATAAGCAACTTCATATTTTATAATCTTTCTTTTTCTAGCGTATCATAGCTCAGCACTGCCGTGATGCAATATTCATTTCTTCCATACTGCTGCAGCTGACGCTATGCTGCACTGAAAACAGAAAAACGGCAACTCCAACGCAAATAAAAATTGCTCGTGTCAAAATGTAATAAAAATTGCATGCATGCTTACAACCGTATAAAGTGCGAATTGAAACCTTTTGAAAACTCGGAAAAAACTATTCGAATTGAAATACATAAAATTACGATTTAAATTAGAAATGAGACGGCTTTTCTCGATCGATAGATACATCAAGGAAATAGGCCTTTACTGAATATTGTGGCGAAGTGTATTCAGAAGTCTGGTCTCCGCTGGGAATCAAATCCAGATTCTCTTGTAAACCAGGCAAATGCGTAACCACTGGGTGACAAGACCCTGCGTTCCTTATTTCACTCACTGTGTCGTGAGGCGCTGAGGTAGAAGCATTAGTAATTCCCCCTTAACTTCAGGAAATGGCCCCCAGGTGGGAAGTTGGAGAGATAGGCGGCCCACGCCTCGGTTCATGTGATAAGTATGGAAAAATTGTGTCTCTACTGGTATACGTGGTAGCGCGCTTGCCCGGTTTGCAAGAAAATCTGGGATTGATTCTCAGAGCAGATGACATTTCTTTCCGCGTTCGCTTCGGCATAATTTTCGGAAACGGTCTGTTTGCGCAAATTCAAAACGTTTATTCAATACGTGAATCCAAATGTGGAATTAAACTGAACCGAATTTTTTTTATGGAGAAATGGAATGACAGATAGAAATTGCAATTAAAAATAAAGTAAAAGTGCAATCGTACCAACATGGATGCAATATGAATCACACGTTTCTCGCGAACTGTGTATGACCGCGTTTTTTTCGCAACCTTTCTATACCAAAGAACGAGTAAAATCACACAAACAATTGGATGGACAACTAATTACAACAGGACTAATGTGCCCACGTGTCCAGTATTTTACGGAAAATTCGTAAGGGAGATCACATATTTTTTGGCCTTTCCGACATTCTTTATACAAATTGTCCCTTTTTTTAAACGAAGCTTATTTGAATTTATACTCTTCACTAAAATCGTTAATGAAGATAGTTTTCATAACTAATAAATTATATTATGATTATCATTGCTATAATTTATAAATTTTCTGCTCGTTTATTTGAAATTTTCGGCATTATTTTTTCTTTTTTTGCGCGATTTCCAGAAACCTCTCATTTCCCACCCACTGGTAAGTTTTTTTCCGTAACGGTTGGCAACGGTTGGTCATTCACCAATTCATGGCGACGGTTTGGCGACTTTTGGTGATATGACGTATTCTGCCTTTAAAAATATCCCGATTTTCTGTATTTTTCCTAATGAAATATGGTTACCTAGCTATGATGAAAGACTTTTTCTCTTGAAATACATTTTTTATACTGTGATTTGTAAAGCCGGCCCTTTATTTTTTCGCAATTCAATAATTTTGGGAAATTTGCCCAAAATTTAGTTTTTCGTCTACTGTAATCTGAAGTAATCACTGAACTGTAATACTGTAAACTAATTGTATCCTGAAATTTTCGCGATGGAACATGTTGTAGTTTTACCCTAAGTATGAATTTTTCTTTTGAATTCAAAAGGATGTTACTTATATGAATCACTACAATTGAATCGTTTTTTATTTAATTAGAATTTAATTACGTCTGCCTGCAGAGCACCTCTTCCATCAGCGGTGGTCCGCACTGGCGTACTCACAAGGAGGCTTAGCAGGCTGTAGCCCAGGGCGGCAAATTTGAGGAATGAGTGGCCAAGAAAAATTATTAGAATAGGAGGAGTAGGACCACAAAATTTGCATAACATTAAATAAATCCGCTTCTGCCGAGACAGTAAGGGACTATGTCAACGAGTGACTCGGAGTGTGTTTGTAAGCACGTGAATGAGGAAAAGAATAGACATACGGGTGTACTTTCAAGAGTGTGGAGGGGGGGGGGGCAGCCTAAGAGGGATTTTTATTTTTATTTTATTTTATTTAAAAATTGTACAACCCAAGGAACCAGGAAAGGCTTATACTGGATATTTAATACATAGACAAATCGACTAACATAAAGTGTAAATGAACAGGGTGATGAATTCAAGGAAAGACTAGTAAAAAAAAAAAGGAAATTATACTAGATGGGGAGCACTACAAAATTCGTATAGCCTACAGTCGCCAAAACTATAAATGCGCCTCTGGTGGTCCGTGGACCATACGTTGAGAAACGTTAGAGAGCATGGTATCTGAATATTTATTTGGCTTATAAATAAAGAGAAAAGTACGTAAATTACAGATTTTCTCGTACTCGTGAGTAAGTGACGCATCTACCGTAAATGATGCAAAGATTGTATCCGCGTTTCTTTTTAAATATCCCACAAAATGAAATTTGTTCGAACTGACTGTAGCAGCTTATGATAGAATCGGCAAAATATACTAAGAATGAACATACACGAACAGTTTGCTGCTTATACGTATGTACACCACTCGCATATACGGTTTCCTCCTCGGTTGTAAAGATAGCACCGAGGCTGCCAACAGGTAATAGAAGCTTTTAACATTCCTGCTTTGAGCATAGGAAAAAATATATGTATTAGATGGGGAAAAAATGAGTGTTTGGAACTCGTTGAACTCGAACTTGACGATAAGCGCTTGAAATATAACCGAGAAACTCCATCTGAAAGCATGTTTACGCTCCCTTCACCCACAAGATAACCATCATTCTCCCGACAGTAAACTTTAACTCTGGAGGAGCTGAAGAGCTCAGCGCTTCCTTCTTATCCATAATGTGGAGTTGTCCAGATGATATGATATACAGTATAAATGGATATACATTTCGTATAAGATATTCTCTTAAAGGATGACCTCAAAAATTTCTTCGCAGTTCTCCTTTCCGCGGAAAATAAATTCTGCTCATATATTTTTTGCTGTTCTATGGCGAGTTTCGCATTTCGGTTTGACTTTTCCTATCAATACACATTTATTTATTTTATTTTGTATTTTAGATTTTTCTTCAAAGATAAAAGATTTAAAAAAAAATTTTGGAGTTGAGAAATTCGATTCGTTGATGCATGACTATGTAATATGGGATGAAATATGTTCAATACGAAAGTAAAAACAAAGGTCAAAAGGCAATTGGTAAAGTGGATAGGCGAGCATCGTGTCCGGAAAATTCACCGCCAGCAATTCACCGACAACAATTCACCGCCGGAAAATTCACCGACCAACAATTCACCGCCATGCTATTCACCGCTAGGAAAATTCACCGCCATGCAATTCACCGCTAGGAAAATTCACCGACCGACAATTCACCGCCATGCAATTCACCACTAGGAAAATTCACCGACTAGCAATTCACCGACAACAGTTCAATGCGAGGGAGTGAGCGATTGAGTTACTGAGTGAGTGAGTGACCCAGTGAGTGACTGAGTGACCGAGTGAGTCAGTGATTGAGCGACCGAGAGAGTAAGTGATAGAGTGACCGAGTGATTGATCCAGTGACCGAGTCAGTGTTTGAGTGACCGAGTGAGTGAGTGACCCAGTGAGTAACTGAGTGACCGAGTAAGTAAGTGATTGAGTGACCCAGTGAGTGACTGAGTGACCGAGTGAGTCAGTGATTGAGTTACCGAGTGAGTGAGTGACACAGTGAGTGAGTGACTGAGTGACCGAGTAAGTAAGTGATTGAGTGACCGAGTGAGTGAGTGACCCAGTGAGTGAGTGAGTGACCAAGTAAGTAAGTGATTGAGTGACCGAGTGAGTGAGTGACCCAGTGAGTGAGTGAGTGACCAAGTAAGTAAGTGATTGAGTGACCGAGTGAGTGACTGAGTGACTGAGTAAGTAAGTGATTGAATGACCCAGTGAGTGACTGAGTGACCGAGTGAGTCAGTGATTGAGTTACCAAGTGGGTGAGTGACCCAGTGAGTGAGTGACTGAGTGACCGAGTAAGTAAGTGATTGAGTGACCGAGTGAGTGAGTGACCCAGTGAGTGAGTGGCCCAGTGAGTGAGTGAGTGACCAAGTAAGTAAGTGATTGAGTGACCAAGTAAGTAAGTGATTGAGTGACCGAGTGAGTGACCCAGTGAGTCACTGAGTGACGGGTAAGTAAGTGATTGAGCGGGTGAGTGAGCAATCCAGTAGTGACTGAGTGAGTAAGTGAGTGAGCGGATGAGTGAGTGACCCAGTAGTGACTGAGTGACCGAGTGAGTAAGTGGTTGATCGAGTCAGTGATTGAGCCAGCGAGTGAATTGGTTAGTGAGTGAGGGAGTGAGTGAATTGGTTAGTGAGTGAGGGAGTGAGTGAATTGGTAAGTGAGGGAGTGAGTGAATGGTCAGTAAGTGAGTGAGGGAGTGAGTGAATGGTCAGTAAGTGAGTGTGGGAGTGAGTGAATTGGTTAGTTAGTTAGTTTTTAACGTAGTAGTGTCACAAATGATTAAAAAATCTGATTGTTCCGAAAACGTATTTATGATGAAGTGTTGATTTGAAGACACTTGGATCGGGCGTCCTCTTCGTCCTGGTGGTCGTCGCTTTGACATCGACATTTGGAACTGCTTTCAAGGAACGCGTAACGATTTACCAACAATTCTATAGAAGGATGGCATCGAGCGTTCCAACAGCAATTATCTGCTCACCACCCAGATATATGGAAGTTCATCGGTGCCATAAAAAGAGAACAGAGTTTGAATGAAGTTCGGATGGAGCAAATTGTAAGTGGACAAAACCATCACATTGATTAGGAGAAAGAAATACCGGGACTCTGCGCAGAGATTAAAGAATTTAGTTGATAAGCATCATCAAGGATGTGACAATAAAGACTATTTGAGAGGTATAGCTCATAATGTATCATTTTAATTATGATATCAATATTTGTGAGAAATGAATATTTTTCTCCCGTTTTTTCTTACATTTGCGTGTTATCTGTTTTTCTAGATTAGTAGATAGGAACCCTTTAATTATAAATATGTAAGGAAGGAAATCATGTCGAAAATTGTTAAATAAATACTGTATGTTTTGAATGAAAATTTTGTCAGATATTACTAATTAAATATTGTAGGTTTTGATTGAAAATTACCAATTAAATATGTATGTAATGAAAACTGTGTGAAAATTATCCTTCTAAAATACTCCTCTAACATTGCCCAAAAAGAATGTCATTTTTTATATCGTTTTTTGAAGCTGTGGTTCCGTGAGTTTCAGTTTCCGAAAATGTTATTTGTCACCCAAGAGGTTTTATGTCCAACAATTGGATGTTTAAAACGAGATAATTTCATACGATTTTTGAACTCACGCATATAATTTTAAACAATATGAGGCTATGGCTTTCTTTTACCCGTTTTGCTGATGGAGAAAATCAAACTTATCTTTATATTCACTTTATTCCATTAATTTTTTTTCCAGCATCAGTAGTAGGACATAATAATATGGCCTCTACAAAACGAACTGCGTCGTAGTGAACTAATATGAGGTGGGGATCATACATAATCACCGGTAAATGTTAGAAAATAACTAAAAGAGCTCTAGAACAATATTCTAAAAGTGAAAACAATACAGCCAGACTCGGTTATAACGCCGAAATCCCGCGAAATCTTCGATGTCGTTATAACCGAGTTTAACTGTATTTAAAATACTGGTTTTAATAGGTGTGGCATCATCAACAACCAATTTCAATCCACTGCTGGATGTAGGTGCTCTCCTTAGATTTCCCCTCAAACGAAATGCGATATTTTATGAAATTTTCGGAACTTCTATATGGTAATATTGCAACAAAAAATTAAACAAAAAATTCAAGAAAACTTCGACTATAAACGAGTAAAACCGTGACATTTTTCAAAAAGTCTGGATGGAGAAGAAAAAACAGAAAAGCCGAACTGTCACGGAAAATACGAGACAAAATGCAGGACATGTGGTCACCGATGCCTAGACTAGATTTTTAAAGATTTGTAAAATCACCCCTACCAATAGCGAGCTCTAAATCCACCCCCGTCTTCAACATATAGGCTTGTGTCATCTGCGAATGAAATTATTTTACCGTTCTACTTAATTTTACATAAATCATTAATATAAACTAGAAATAATTATGACCCAAGGGCCGATCCTTGTGGGACTCTTTTTCATTATATTTCAAATGTGCTGATTTTACCATTTATTATGGCAGCTTGTTTCCTATTGTAGTAATATGTTTTAAACCAATATAGTACATTACCTCATTTGCCTGCTGAGAAGTGTTTTTATTTGTTAGAATATTTAAATCAACATAATCGAATGTTCGTTTTAAGTCTAAGACTGTAAGTCAAATGTCAAAATTCAATTCCCCCTAATAAAGAGGGGGGAGGGGTTCAAAGGTTACATGGAGTAATCATCACTGAGCCGAAATCCCTGAAGCCATAAATATAAAATTTAGTAAGCATTATATTTTATTACCAGTTGTTATCCGTTGCAATCTCAAAATTACTCTCACCTCATAACCCCCATGGGTGATGAACTTTCAGAAATCCTGTCTTAGTGTGTATGTACATTATAAAATATAATACTAACTAAATTTCATATTTATGGCTTAAGCGACTTCGGCTTAGTGCTGATTGCTCCATATAACTTTTGAAACCCCCCTTAGGGGGTTGAATTTGGAAAAATCCCTTCTCAATGAGTCTATATTACAATATTGATCTAATGTCATATTTATAGCTTCAGCTGTTTCGGCTCGGCATGATTTCAACGTTGACCGCCCCCTCCCCTCTTATGACGCCCTTAGGTTGTCGAATATGGAAAAACCATTTCTTAGTGAGTAGTGAGTCTTTACGTCGTGAAAAAATCTATTCACAAAATTTGATATTTACAGCTTCAGCGGTTTTGGCTCGGCGATGATGAATCAGTCAGGACATGGTATTTTATATACAGTACTAGGGGGCTCTGCTCCCCTACCACCTTTGGCGGCCAACCCCCCTCCCTTTTCTCTTCATAACATATCTTGTTTATTTCGTTTCACTTCATCAGCGTGCTATGGAAAGGGACACGTGAAAGCACCAGCTTACAGAAGAAGCGAATTTTATAATAATAAAGCAACAAAAAACAAATGTGATTCATCAAGTAACCCCAGAAAACTTCCCCATGGGGGTCCCCAAACTCCAATTCGTTGAATTGTAGTGGGGGCCCTGACTGTATTTATCTCGGGCTACCGATGTCTTGCAAATTTTACAATGTTAAACAACAAAAATCAATGAGATTCATCCAGGGACACCCGAAATGAATTCTGTCAACTTTTCCCTGGGGCCCCGACCTGAAGGCTTGTCGGACATACCCCCTGTGAGTGTCCACGAAAATTTTTAATTTTTATCAATTTTAAAACGAATAAATCCAGGGCCCACATCTAGTAACGGGGACCCAATACGCAAATATTTAGTGGGGCACCCAGACACTGGATTTATCTCGGGCTTCCGCTGTTGAAAATTCTACAATGTTAAACGACAGAAAAGAATGAGATTCATCCAGTGCCCCCAAAATGAAACGAGACCCCTGACTCGGAAGCCAATCGGGCATCCCCCTGTGAGGGCCACTGCAAATATTCATTTTACCAACGAATAAAATCCAGCTACCCGAATCCGTATCATCTGAATTTCTTCTCATAAAGTCATTATTTAAACTTTCCGCCATATCTTTAGGATATGGCACTTACTCACTCAATAGATCACTCACTCACTAGATCGCTCACTCACTTAGCAGCTCGCTCACTCACTCACGGACTGACTTACTCGCTCATTGAATCAGTAACCCACTCGCTCACTAAATCACTTACTCACTCGGTCACTCAGTCACTCACTCGGTCACTCAGTCACTCACTCGGTCACTCAGTCACTCACTGGGTGATTCACTCACTCAGTAACTCAATCGCTCATTCCCTCGCTAACTGACTCGCATCGAACTGTCGTCGGTGAATTGCATATCGGTGAATTGTTGGTCGGTGAATTTTCCTAGCGGTGAATTGCATGGCGGTGAATTGTTGGTCGGTGAATTTTCCTAGCGGTGAATAGCATGGCGGTGAATTGTTGGTCGGTGAATTTTCCTAGCGGTGAATTGCATGGCGGTGAATTGTTGTCGGTGAATTTTCCGGCGGTGAATTGTTGGCGGTGAATTTTCCGTAAACCGGCGAGCATGGGTTCAGGAAGGGGAAGTCATGTGTGGCCAACTCATGTGTGGAATTCGTTTCTGTGATTCATGACCAAATAAGCACACAAATGGCGATGTTGCTCATTTTGATTTCCAGAAGGCATTCGATCGGGTCCAATATGGTAAATTCTTGAAGCGTTTTTATACGAGATTGGGATTGGGAGCAACTCGGTGAATTGGATAGAATCATGGTTAAGAGATAGGTCACAACAAGTTATGGTGAAAGGGGAATTCTCTGGTTGGACAGGCGTCACAAGTGGAGTTCCTCAAGGAAGTACCCTTGGCCCCATACTTTTTTAACTTTTTATCGATAAACTCGATCAGTATATGGATGGAATTGCTAGAAAATTCGCAGGTGACGTGAAACTAATGGGAGTAATCGGGAATCAAAGCGATAGGGATTTGCTCCAGACCAACTAAAACAGGATTACAGCGTGGGCAAATGATTGGAGCATGACGTTTAGCGTTGACAAGTGCATGGTCGCTCATTTTGGTTCAACCCACGGTTCTCTTATGAGTTGAAAGGTGTCACTATCCCGGATGCAACTAGGGTTACCGATTTGGGAATTCTCATTGACGAGCGGCTTAGGTTTTCTGAATATTGTTCAGCGGTGGTCAAAAAATCGAATAGAATGCTTGGTTTCATTTTCAAAAAGGTCTCTTCGCGTTCTCCTAAAGTCATTCTTCCGCTTTTCTGAGTCTTAGTTCGTCCTGGACTGCAGTATGCTGTAAGGTTTTGGAGACCATATTTACAGAGGGACATAGATTTGGTTGAAGGGGTGCAGAGAAAAGCTACGCGTGTCCTTATTGGCACACAGAGCGAAGAGACACTTCATTTTTTGAATATGTTTACATTGAATGAACGCAGCTGTCGGGGAGATATGATTGAAGTGTTCAAAATTTTCGACGTGATGGATAGGATGTACCAGGAATTATTAGTACATCGTTAATCGACTCGTTTTACAAGGGGACACCAGTATCGATTGGTAAGAGACAATTATAGGTTATGGTGTCGTAGGGAATTTTTCTCTAATAGGGTTGTTAATGAATTTAATAGTTTACCTCCGGAGGTAGTAAATTCTAACATAATTGTGCTATCCATAAGAAGCTATCCATACTTAGAATTAGACAACCATAAATATTTTGCTTCTGTGTGTGTGCCTGCCTGCCTGCGTGCGTGGGTACGGTGTATTATATTTTTTCATGCACATAGAGTTTTTAGTTTTTATAATTGCACTTGTAGTTGGATTGCTGTATTTTAGAAATATATGGTATCCATATTTGTTATGGGTATCTTTTTCTCAGCCACATAGTTGGAAATTTTGCCTGCCGTGGCCTTGTAACTTATTTGTATTGGTAAGATTTCTTTTTATAGCAGTACGCAACACTGGTTAAGAAATGCTATGCGATGACAAATTATTGTGTTTATGCAACAGAAATCGAAAATTATTTACATACGTATCCTACTTTACAGCAAATGAACTTTCCTTTCTGCTGAATGCGCAAATACGGGAAGAACAAGGACTATCATGGGGTAGTACTACGGTCACAGAAGCAGCGGAAAAGGATTAAAATTTAATGTGTAAGAGGTCGTAGTACCATGTATTGTCACCAAATCTCTCTTATAGTCAATTTATATAGGTTGTCCCCCAAATTGTTTGCACAACCGATATCTCTTCAACCATTGACTTCAGAAACATAATAGAACCTAGTATCAACTAATTTTTTTGAAATTTTCATGTTTTTCGTGAAGAAATGATTCAACCAATAAATTTTTTTCAGCCGCGATGATGCAAGGTATATAAAAAAGAAATTCAGAATATTATTACTAAGTTTTGTGCAATGGTCAATCACACTTTTCCCGGAGACATTTCCTCTCCAGAAGACATCTTAAAAAACCCCGAAAATTCAATCTTAAATGCTACCCTCTGATGTAAGCCCACAAAGTTCATATTCACTATATTTATAATTCGAAACTTACACGAGCCTTCAAGTTAGAAGTTAACTCTCTCAGGTCAAAAGAAAACAATCTACAGTGAGAAATATCAACCCACACATTTGTGTCTGAAAGGGTTAAGTGCCATTTCTATACCAGTGTTTCCACTATTAAAAAAAGAGCCCTCCGTATTATGTATTGGAACTGAATTTGAGCTAACGTAAGTGGTAACATCGCGATTCATAACTGTCAAAACATTTCTTTTTCCAAGGCTAAATATGTCGAATAATACATTTCAGAGGTAAGAGAAAAAAAAGAAAAATAGTAAAGCTACCGTTAAAGTTATTATTTTAACCCAATTTCACTAGAGATTTGAGAGCGTAAAACCATACGCATTCACTGAGTGCTGAAAGTGCATTAACGAAATTGATCCGCGCGGACGAAATAATGCAATTGTGAATGAGCCAGTGTGTCCACCCCCCCCCCCCAACCTTTCTTTGTGATTATATACTTTTCTATGTACACCTCTTGGTGCAAATGATGTTGGAGCAAAAGGCGTGTACACTGACATAAGTCATAAGTATATTTTATGTGAATCCATATCTATTCATTTCAACGGAACCTTCTTGTTCTTCACTGCAACATTATTTTGCCCTGTTCCCTTTTACCTCATTGGCGAATTTTCTTTTTCTCTTCTGTCAGAATCAATGCAATCGGAAATTAAACTTTCCGATATAACAGGGTGTCCTGTAAGTGCTAGCACGGCCTTTATCGCATCATTCGTCCGTCGTAGAGGTGTAATTCCAATTTTAAAAAAATGCTCTCAAAGCGTTCAAAAATTACCCTGTACCAGTTTTTAGAGTAAAAGTACAGTGTGTAAAAAAATTTAAAAAAAATCTGAATTTTTATACGGTCCCCCATGTTTTCTAGACATTGCTGCAGTGCAGAAAACTATAATTGGTTTATAACGAGAAGTCCGTTATAACGAAAATTTTCGCCCCGATTGTGAACTGTCGTTATACCAGCGTTTACTGTATTTCAAGTTATTTTGCCAATTTTGAAAGCTAAAGCAATATTAGATCATCGTAAAACAAATCTTATGAATTTATATCTTACTTTCCGGAGTATTAATTTTAACCTTTTGTGGTCCTATTGTCGAGTGCATCTGGGCATAGGTCTGCACTAGGAAAGAATGGTACTTCATTGTTAGAGCGAACCCTTACGATAATCGAGGAAGTACAACCCCTCCGTGAAGCTATTCCAAAAATGTAAACAGACAAGCATCCAGGGGCTGTACTATCTCTTCATGCTTATCGGGAATCCGATCCGTATCCCCGCCGATTATGACAATATAAGCATGAAAGGGAAATTTCCGTACTAGCGGCATTCTTCCTCCGAAAACAAGCATGGTATTTCTCCGAATATTCGGATGACGTTAAGCATAGGGAAGACCCACTGCTTAAGCAGCATCTGATCGGATATTCTCTTGTAGCGATGGCGGCGTCAATGGTTGCTCTCATTGATTACTTTTATAAGTATGACTCTGATAGTGAGGACAGTGACGAAGGTTCGGCTGAAAAACGGCAAGCCATCGATGCGCTATCTCTGCGAAATGACGAGTTCATTCGGCTTTTCCGTTTATCCAAAAGAAACTTTCATGTTCTGTGTAAAGAATTGCGACCGATACTCGAACCACGATCTCAGCTGAAGACAGCAATAACAGTGGAAAGAAAGGTAAGAATTATAAATTATATCATTATGAATTAATTTTAATAATATATAATTAATGAATAATTTTTATGAACAATTGTGTTGAGTCAGCTGAAAACTATGGAACTCACTGAGCCTCGTTGAAAAATGTGTACAGATCGCGAAATGTCGAATTTTTTTAACCTACATGATAACCTATAAAACATATGGCGTAGCCACCAACTTGTATCTCCCACACATCCTACACCAAGGCTCCTATACTTCTGTGGACAACAGGAAATACTTTTCACGAACTCCTGCTTAAACAAATGGGCTCAGAAAAACGAGAAGCAGTTGAGTACTTCAGAAATTTTCCAGGTAGTGCCTCAGAAGAACCATGATGCTCTTAAGACGGCTTGGGGCGGGGGGCCCTCACGTGGATTAGGGGCCCCATGATTAGAATAAGTGCTGTGGTTTTCAAGAGTTTTTAAAGTGGTGGGTATGTGTACTTCTAATTTAAACAGGGGCCCCTACAGACCACTATTTGTTTTTGTTTCATCATCAACTTGCAAAATATTTAAGGCCCAAACCCCCCCCCCCCCCCCCTTGCATTTCTCATGTAAATCATTAAAATAATGTATCGGTGCAGAAATCAAAACATCACAAACGGGGGCAGTACCTACCTTTAATTACTTTTATTTTCGTCTAAGGCGCCATAGCTCAGGTTCATAAGATACTCGCTCAAAGTACCAGAGGATGTTTAGAGCTGTCTCGTGTTCGATACCCGGTTCGTCATTGTCAGAAAACTTTCCTGACACAGGTGTACACAAAAATTGTGACATGGCCGCAGAAAAAATTGCTACCACAGGGAGTTCCACATCGAGGGGTTAGTGCACCAACCTCTCCATGAGTATAAAAAACAAGCCTGCCCTTTCAGAATCGGCAATAAATTGTAGGTCCCAGTCTAATTAGCCCTCATGTGTAGAAAATGACTGTGGCGTGACAAAAATTATCAATATTCTCATCTAACAAATCCCAATACTTTGAATCCTCTTCCAACATCTGGGTCTTTCACCTGTGCATATTGCTTCTTACATACAACGAGATGTCTGGGGGGGGGGGACTTTAGGTAAACATAATACTACTTGCGACTGAACTGTGCACGGGATGAAACTTTGAACAGTTCAGTTTCAAAAATGTGTTTGATTGTACTTGTTTCATAGGTAATAAGTATTTTTCAGGCTTATTACTAATGAACGGCTTATCACAGGCAGGCGATGCTGAAATACACATTTCTGTTCAGTTAGATTTATCTTTCATTCTTTTGTTGGTTATTGCAGCGTGGATTCAAGGCACGAATTGTAATAATCTTTTTTTCAATTTCACAGGTGCTCTGTGCATTGCGGTTCTACGCCACCGGTGCATTCCAGAAAACCTTAAGCCAAGACGTATGCTTGGCTATGAGCCAACAGTCAGTTAGCAACATTATTGGTCAGGTTACTGATGCAATTAATGAACTGATGTTGGCGAAGTATGTGTCTTTTCCTGATCCATCTACATATGTAGATGTTCAGCAAAAATTCAAAGATGCATATGGGTTTCCTGGAGTCATTGGTGTCGTTGACGGCACCCATATTGCCATAGAGGCTCCTTCTCTTTATGATCCGAGGTTCAGAGAGGCTGATTTTGTTAATAGAAAAATGTATCACTCCATTAATGTACAGTTGGTGAGTAGTAATATCTGTATTGCCATTTTTTTTCTTCGTGAATAATTTTTTTTTTTCTCCTTCAATGAAACTTAGCGTTACTGTTGTAATTTCTGCTCTCATAGGTTTGTGATGCTGACTTAAAAATTATAAATATCAACAGTCGATACCCGGGGTGC
Organism: Pholcus phalangioides; assembly: GCF_987345545.1. Classification (NCBI taxonomy): domain Eukaryota; kingdom Metazoa; phylum Arthropoda; class Arachnida; order Araneae; family Pholcidae; genus Pholcus; species Pholcus phalangioides. The sequence goes on along the minus strand of NW_028301615.1, from coordinate 41,551,471 downwards.
ACACATGATGCTTTCATATGGAGCAACTGTGGTTTGAGGGCGCATATAGAAAACCAACAGCTTGGTTCGGAACCGTCAGGCTGGCTTCTAGGTCAATATATGTTTTACCTCTTTTTACATCCCAATAAGTTCTCATAAACTTGAGTTCTAAAAAGACTACCACATTATATTCAAATTTCTATTAACATGTCTCGTGTTTTTCCTTAGGTGACAGTGGTTACCCATCTGAACCATGGCTTTTGACACCTCTTGCTCACCCACAGACTGCTGCAGAGAAGCGCTACAATGATTGTCTGAAGAGAGCAAGATCTGTGATTGAGAGGTGCAATGGTGTCCTCAAGTCAAGGTTCAGGTGTTTAAGTAAGCACCGTACTTTGAAGTACAGCCCAACGATGGCTTCAAGAATAGTCAATGCCTGTGCTGTGTTGCACAACATGTGCACAAATGAACGGATCGAGCTTATGTGTGATAGCGATGAGGATGATGACACTCCTTTCGATGACGAGATGACCCAAAGTCCTCAAGAAAGGAGAAACGGGTTGAGGACCAGAGAGAGGGTTATTGCAAAGCATTTTTCAAGAACATAATATATTGGGTATGTAACATCATACACTATGGATAGGGCCTTTGTTTTTATGAAAAAAAATTTTCTCCCATTCACTTCCACATACATTTTTACCTCTGATATCTCATTAACTGTGGGTATAAAATGAAGAATAGATTTCTTAATTAGAAAGTAATTAGGATATTATATATTCATAAAAAAAACCTATTGGGAAACCATTGCCAAAATATAGTCATTTGAATGACATGCATTGTACGTGGGCGATACCTTGATTTTTTTTAAAATAATGGAAGTTTGGTCATACAAATTTTTTTTGGGAAAGCGCATTACATTTGTCGTAATTATCAGGTTTTTCCCTTTGATAATCGCTCTTATCTTGAGTTGCAGCATTTTAGATTCATTTGCCACCCTCACTTATTTTACTGGCAATTTGGTTTTTTTTTTTTTTCAGCCACCTTCCTATAGAAGCAGATGGCTGCTGTTGATTGGGTAAAGCAGAATCTGCCATTCAAAAGCATGGAATCTCTGTAAAGTCTTCAGCTCCTCTACATAATCACTTGAAGAATCAGATTTTCAACATCTTGGCAATATTCCATCACAGAGGTCAATATTTTGAAAGGCTTAAAATCTTATTAGGCATAGACCGGTTCTACTGGGTTTGTAAATATGTAAATTTTTACACATAATTTTTCCTACTGTAATTATTTTTTTTCAATCACATTTTATAATCCGCTTTTTTTAATACCAGAGTACATTTATTGGATCATCACATTGACACAGCTCAGTATAAATAGATTTGTGTTACTACACAAATTGTGACATAACATCTGTCACAGCCCTGTTAAGTGCCTTTTTGTGTGACCACTTGAGCTTTCCTAATACTTATTTTCTAGTCCAATCATGTGGACAATAAATTTTTTATTTTATTCTTTATTATAACCTAGGCTATAATTCATCTTTATACCAACCCTCGTGTACTTTGCAACACTGTCCTCGGAATAGCAGAGAAAGACTTGTTGTATGAACTGTTTGTTGATTTCAGTCGGGACCTCTAAGACCACTAGTTTACATTTGCTCCTCTGTGAAGTCTTTTTTTTTCATTACAGTGAATTTGCAACAAGTCTAACTCCAATAGCTTGAATATCTGTTTCAGTATGAGTGTGCAGCTCATTAATTAAATATACGTGCTTGCTTGTTAGAAATACCATTCCCTCATAGATTATTACTTCAGTGAAGAGATACTGATGAAATTTATGTTTATATATATTTGCCCCCCTGACGCCTACGGCGTCCAACCCCCCCCCCCTCAACTTCTCCAATGGAGCTAACTACTCGTTACGTCTTCTTTAATTATAAAGCTAAATTTTCCTCAGGCACTGCTAATGTCTGCGAAATAGCTATTCATTGCCAGCTTTCTATTCTGATTTCGATAAGCAATGCACTGTCATCATAAATACAACAGAATACTCTATGCAATGCTTAATTGGAGTTGTGTTTTGTTTTTAAAACTCAAATTCATTATTTTTTATTATATAGAAAGTCAGTAATTTTTTTCCCCCCTAGAATCAAATTCTGCTACAACGATTTTTTTTTTTTTTTGCGGGTGTTAAAAATTAAATTCCTTTTACAACTAAATTTAGTTATAATGAAGTGATTTCTTCGGTCTCCTGGAGTTCGTTATAACGGGATTCGATTGTGCAAGAAATTTCTGTTAATTTAATGCTGTTTGAAGGATAAGAACTACATACCACTTGAAGGGGGTCTGCTGTACAATTACAGATCACTAGTTTTTACCATGTGTTTGTGTTTTTATTGCACACGTACCATTTCTGTGTAATCTTATTTCGTCTGTGAAGATCAGTGTAATGTATTTTATGTATATGTAATAGTGCTATATGAGATAATTTTATGGAATAGGGATATATTGTAAGCAAACTCGACTGGCAATTTCAATAAAAATTTATCAATTTCTGTATACCATGTGTGAATACTCCATTGCTTTTTTTCTTAGTGTTAATCAAGTATAAAAACTACAAATGAAAATTCAGTAGAAATGCATTCATACATTTCATTAAGAGAAAAACCATACTAATAACTGCATGGAGTCAAAATGCCAATTTGAGGCATTATTTGATAAAACGAACTTTGAACCTCCAGTACTAAGGGAGCAAAAATATTTGTGGCGGCTCACCTAGGATTGTTGCCAAGTGTGGAGATGGCGTGAGAGGATGCTGATTCAATATGTTGTGTTGTCTATGATTCATTAAGCGCTAATTACATTTTTACAAGCATTCATGTTTGGAAATGGGTGTGATATTTCCTTTCCCTGAAACAATTATAATTCCATGTTTTACACCTGACATGAAATTTTCAATGAAAAATTCACCATGGATCTAGATATGCTCACAATGAGCAAGCTTCATAGCACTGCAGCATGACAATAGAATTATTCTCCATCTTTCGGAAGTGTGATGCAAAAAAAAAAAAAACTTTAATCAACGTTTCAGAACTTGAATGAAACTGATGAGCATAATTTAAGAAAAAAAACCCCATAAAAACAGCGCATAAAATTTATTTTATTTCTTTTGAATTAATTGAAACAATAATTTGTTTCTCTCCTCTTCCATTTTTATTCGTCTCTCCTCTAATTGCAATTTTTTTTCCTCAAGTGCAAATAATTTTTCTAAGCCATCAGCCACATTTTTTAATGCTGCTGCGTTAGTTCCGTGGGCTTTGGCAGTGGCTTCATGAGCCTGCGCTGCTGCTTTCTGCGCTTCGATGAGCTCCAGCATTGCATCTTTTTTTCGTTTTCCCCTCATTCGCTGAACACCATTTGGGTCAGAGCTATCCACAGGAGTTGGCAATGGATTTTGGGCAGCATCGAGGGGTTGAGCTGGCAGTGGCGCTGTGGTGGGAGCTGGCCGTGGTGCTGTGGCGGGAGCTGGCGGAGGTGCTGCGGTGGAAGCTGGTGATGGCCCTGGGAAAGGTGCTGGCAAAATTTCCTCATCAGAGCAATAGGGATCTGTAAATTACAAGTTTGATTTGATCAATAACTCTAGTAATTCATCATAATAACAATGTAAGCAAACTTCAGACATTAGTCTAGTGTAGTGGTTTTTCACCGGTGCTTCACGGAGCCCTTCGCAGCTGCTTCAGAAGATTGAGAACTGCTGGTCTAGTGCAATGGTTTCCAATCTTTTGAAAAGTGAGAGTCCTTTTTTTATTTACCAATTTATGTTGGTATGAATATAATGTGTTATTACATTTTTTCATACCTACCCTTGTAGGAAGACAATTTTTTTTTGCTTGCTTAAGTATCTAGTACAAATTAACTAGCAAAAACAGATATAGTAATGCCTTTAAAAGTACGTTTTAACGAAATGATTTGACAGAATATTGATTATTTAGCTTGTTTTCCTAAAATATCAATTTCCTTACAATTCATTGCAATTACCAATAAAATATTTTTTTCTGATTAAAAATAAAATTATTAGTTTTTTTTAAATGATTGATATTGGATTTTAACTGTGCTATGCAATTATTTACGTAAATATTGAACTGGTAACCGACTGATTTTTTTGTGTGGATTGATTTTGACTGATCCGAAACATTAATGCTACAACAGAGCGAAATGAAGCTAAGCAACGAAAGTTCAGTGTTAAAAATGTTCACAGAGTTATGCCTTGATTATGGGTTTTTAAACACAGCTACCCAATTCTGTGTAGAATATATACACAATGTAAAAAAATAGCATAACAAAAATTGTTGCCTTACCAAGCTCTGTGGCTGTAATTGTGAAACTATTCATGGAGATCCTAGAACTCTCCATGACATGCAGTGGCTCTTCTTCTTCTGCAGGATAGAAGAGAACCTGCTGCTCAACCATACCAGAGGTTGAAGGCTGGAAGAAAAAGCAATGTCCTCATGAAATATTTATTGATGATTTGTATAACAAAGAAATTAATCACTCACTGATATCATTATCTTACATTATATCATTGCGATTCAAAAAGGGACTATAACAGTTAATGGGTGCATGCATTGCTAAAAATGAGAAAAGTTGATCTCCTGAAAAGAAGGAAGTAGCTGAGGAACTCTACAGCGAAATTATACCAACCTGACTCTGATACGTGACAGTCTCAGCAACCTCTGCATTTCCATAGATAACAAATTCTCCAAGAAGGGAGACCACCTTCTCTTCCACTTGCGTCAATGGGCAGAACCTCGCCACGCCACCTCCAGTTTTTCCCATGTTCTTTTTCCGCGCAGCAGCCTTTTTTTTAATCTCGCTCTTGTACTTGATCCAAGTCTGAAAACAAGTTACGGTTGCCAATTTCAGAAAAAATAACATGAAACAATGTTTTGAACATCAAACAAGATGGAATGGTGTTGCAAATTTTATAGTTGTGTGGTAACTAACCCTTCAAGTGACAATGACGAGATATTATATATTCGGGTGAAAAAAATTTTGGCGCTTTAAAGTTTTTCTAATAAGATTTTTAGGGGGATTTGTCCATATAGTAACCATTACTTATTCTTTTTAAGAAGCTTCTCAAATAATCAGACTATATATTGAAGTAAATAGCAACACACTGTATGCAAGGATTATTTAATTTGATCAAAGATAGAGCGGTTAAAAAATGTATTAAATAAAGTATATAACATTTACTTACGGTTTTCCAATCTAGCCACGTTTTCTGCGGCCCCATCGGCATGGCATTTAATCTGTTGGCCAACCGCATCCACAACGCATCTTTATCCTCTCTAGTGAACTGAGAATCAAACTTCCCATCAATCTATGATTGATGGGAAATTATGAAATTTACCATTACCTCAAATTGCGCTGAGGTGGTTTTGGGCCGCCTTGTGCTACTTTTTGCGGACATCGTACCCTATCAGCTTGTGCCTATACGTGAATGAAAACAAATATTTTGCACGTGCAATTCAAGTGAATTTGTTGCCAACGTCGCTGAACAAAAAAAACCTGTAAATGTTAGTAGTAGTTGTATATCCCAAGCCTAACGTTGATTGGTCGGCGGTCGATCATCCAAAGGGAAAACTGTCTTTCCCTACGCAGAAAGTCATTTCTTTCAATTTTCCCTCTTTTACGTCACGTGACCTTAAGGATGACGATGATGAAAAATTTCTTGGTAGCGTTTTTCGGATTATTCTTACCGTCATTCTTATGAACCGATGCTTATGATTCGGATGGGATGAGAATAAGCATGAGGAGCTAGTACTGCCCCAGGGGCTGTACTATCTCTTCATGCTTATCGGGAATCCGATCCGTATCCCCGCCGATTATGACAATATAAGCATGAAAGGGAAATTTCCGTACTAGCGCCATTCTCCCTCCGAAAACAAGCATCGTATTTCTCCGAATATTCGGATGACGATAAGGATAGGGGAGACCCACTTCTTAAGCATCGGATGATCGTATTTTTTACTCGCGATGGCGAGTAGAAAATACGAAAAATTAAAAATTAATTTCTTGGACTTGGAAATTTATTTAAACACCTTCCGTTTTTAACGTTAAAGAATGTGAAAAAAAAACAACAACAAATGTTCTGCACGTGCATTACATGGAGGAAAGAATTAGTAAAACTGAATTGCGTTGCCACCGTCGTTGAACAAAAAATTCAGTAAATGTATAGTAGTAGTTGTATACCCCAAGCTTAATTTTGATTGGTCAGTGGTCCATCGGCCAAAGGGAAAAATCGCTTTTCCCTGTGTAGAAAGCGATTTCTTTGATTTTCCCTCTTTCACGTCACGTGACGTTAAGGAGTGAGCCTACGAATAATTCCTTGGTATCGTTTTTCGGATTATTCTTAACGTCATGCTTATGAACCGATGCTTATAATTCGGATCGGATGAGAATAAGCATGAGGAGGTAGTACAGCCCCTGGTGCCTTTCTTATTGCGAGCGAGGCACGAATTGCGTAAAAAACTTACGGACTGCAAAGGGTTAAAAAACATCATATGTTAAATTTTCATACGCATTTATGTTTCACACAAATGCTATTACTCACTTCAACTATTTAAGTGGTGCACCACTAATTGAATTTGAATTCTTCAAATCACGAATAAAGATTATTTTCATGACATAAATCATACAGGGTGATCAGCGAATAAGCCCTTATTTCAAAATCAAATATCTCTACAACAAAGATCAATAGAATTCTGCGGTGAACGGTACGTTTATTAGCGAAACTGTAAGAATGTTGTACAGAAATTTCGAAAATTTAGTTTTTTTTTTTTAATTTTTTAAAATTAAAAAAAAAAAAAAAACTGGAGATTTTGGGGTTCCGAAAATCCTCATTTGTGTGAAGAGAAACCCCTGCATTCGCCTAAAGTTACTGCATGGGCTGCGGTATGCGCCATGTGTGCTGACAAATTGTTCCAAAATTGTAACGTAACATTCAGTAGTAATCGTTTCTCGCAGAATGAAGTGATTTGTCTTCACACAAATGAGGATTTTCGGAAGCCCAAAATCTCCAGTTTTTTTTTTTTTTTTAATTTTAAAAATTTTTAATAAAAACTAAATTTTCGAAATTTCTGTACAACATTCTTACATTTTTGCTAATAAACGTACCGTTTACCGCATAATTCCATTGATCTTTGTTGTAGAGATATTTAATTTTTAAATAAGGGCTTATTCGCTGATCACCCTGTATTATGACAAATATAATTCCATCATGATGAATTACAGTTATATATACGGAGTGGACGTGGCTTGCTCAGCCAAACGAAAGGGGAATGATCAACGAACCCAAATGGAACGGGAAGCACCCCACTAAAAGCTAAACAGCCATGTCCTATCTCGAACCAGTTAGGGTGGATAATTGATTATGAAAAAAAATTGCGTCAGGTCTGAAAAAACCACAATTTGTAAAATTTCTAAAATGCCTACATGCAAACTAAGCCGATATTTGGAAAGTGCAGAATAAACCCTTTAAAGTGACGTCATTTTCATCAGAATATCTAGAGTTACTGGCGAGCTACAAGCGCTGAAAGATTGGCAACGTTCAAAATCGAATTCCCACAAAAATTTTTAATGGTGAATTTCGCAAATACCCTTCCAGGTGCAACGATGAAATTTATTTAAAAAACCTTGTTCACATTCTACTAGCTTTCGAAAGAACCTACAATAAGCCACTATTTCAGGAGAAATTTAGTCTTTTGTTAGCAATACATCACTGAAATCAGCGTTCGACGGAAATTCGGAATTTGCGAAGACAGATTTTGGCGACAATTTGATTTTGCACAAAAAATCCTACAAGGAGGGATGTATTGCTAATAAAAGTTGAAATTTCTTAGGAACCAGAACGCCGATATGGGTTTATTGTAAAATTGTAAGGTTTATTCATTGTTTAATGCAACTTCACTTACATTTGACAATTCTTTTTTTGTTGATAATCGGTGATATTTCGTATGAATCCCTTATTTTTATGAAGGTAATATGATCAATTCATGTATTAATGGTGTATGTGGTGTAATATGCGTGTATATTGGTGTTTTTTTCCGGGGATGGAGGTTGTGCACCTCTTGACGTAAAGTGTTTAAGAAATTATATACGCACAGCATTTAAATATCACGCAATTCTTCCCCCTCGTAAGATACAGTTTGTTGTGCCAGAAAGTGCTACGATCCGCGAAGAAGAATGACATCCCACAAATTATTAAAACAACTTACAAGTGCGGTAAAATTGTCTTTAATGGCTTTAGTTCTTGAATGAGTTGAGTCTTGCATTGGTGTAGGTGAAAATGTGTTCTAAAACATAGTTGTATGTTGATTGTCAAAACGCCACGACTAAATGTACCATGAGATTCGCCTACAGCCTCAGCGAAAATATTAATGATACATGTAATGTTTTTAAACGAATTGGACGCTCTCTAACCTTGTATATTACTGCATCACCACAATGTGTGCATTACGGTTAGTATTGTATATTGTCGCCGTGCATCTGCCTGAACACTAAATTCAAAACACGTATGCACCCTCTTGGTGATTCGAGCAATGTATGTTATAACCGACTTGTATGTTTTAAGCGAGGTCTTGAAATTATCTTACATAGCAGTTGTATTTCTGCATAAAGTGCATTATTGAGATTGTCTCTGACAAAATAAGCTTATGCAGCACGTAGTTAAACTTAATATAGGAAGAATGTAATTTTGATAATTTATTGAAGGCTGCAATTATATTATAATTATATAGGCTGCAAAATATGTTGAACTTGCATACATTTTGTTATTAATTTAATTGATTTCACTCATATAATTTGAGTTCATGCTAATGAGTTCTAATTTAATGTTTTGAGAATTTATGTGATAAATTAAAAAAAAAAATCAAGAATTACTTACGTCAAACAACGTGCTTTGCGCTTTTCATGCTTGTCTTTCAATAAGTAGAGATTTGATGCTGTGCAAACAGTGCGAATTTCTGTTTTGGCGATCACAACACGTAATTCATTTATCACTGCCATCTACCCAAATTATCTAAAAGTAAGAGAAAAATAAACATTCAAAAATTTTAAGAGCATATTTCGTGTACATAGTTTTTCACAGAAATCCATAGAAAGACAGCATTTCTTCAATGCCACATATTTTTACTGTCAGAATAGTTATATTTGTTACTAACAGGTAGCGCGTTTCAGTTGAGATCATTACAGTGCTAATGTAGTGGTAATTACATTTCGATAGCAAATTTTTCATGATTATAAAAATTTCCACTGTTTCTAAACATAAAGATACCACTTGCGTACAATGCATGTTGCATGTTGCACAAATAAGTCAGTTTTTGGCTTCATTTTCCCCTCTTTTGTTTGCTATTTATGTTATTTATGAATTATTTTCTAGGTTAAGGGAGTAATATGGAAGTGATTGGGCTAAAAATCGGGGATTTCAAAACCATATGTTACCCAGGGTATGGTATAAGTTGTATGTTATAAAACTCTAATGCCTTAATGTATTTTCTCCTTAGAGTAGATTCAATCAAAATTACTGTCGTAAAGATTTCTTGTGATGAGCGCATCATTAAAACATATTTATAGACGTAGAAGAAATCAATAATTTCCAAGCAAACTAGTTATAGAAAACTTCATAAATTACATATTTTAGTCCCTGTATTAAACGTTCTAACTTAGAACAGAAAGAAAAAAGTATAGTTTAAAAGAAAGAGAGAGTAATAAACTCTAATGCATATAATGATTTAGGAAATTTATCAATCTTTTTCCTACATGGATAGTGTTCTACTATAGTTGTATAGGAGATGCTACTTCTGTGGTGATTTAAGTTAATGATGAAACGACAGAAGAATCAATCAATAGTAAAAACTTGAGAAGCCTAAAATATAAAATTTTCTTATAATTGTATGATAAAAATATTTTTCACGGGAAAAAAAGTAATATACCTACTTGTATCAGAATTTAAATATTTGGGGAACTTAATTTCAAAAGAGAACATTTCCACTTTTTTCAAAATGCAACGGTTTCTGAGTCTTTTGGATGAGCTCTGTCGAGTTATGCAACAGGATGTATTCAAACGGGAATATTTGAGGAGCTTATGTTCAAAAAGGAACATTTCCACTATTGATATATTTGCAGTAGAAGTTTAAGCAGAAAAAAGCACAACAACAACATGCAAGAGAGTTTTCTCCCATTCGAATTTTGGAAATGTTCCGTTTTGAAAGGAAATTAAGGGAAATGTTGCCTTTTGATTAAAATTTGAGCTGTTCAAGTGTGAAAAATTGGAAATTTCTACGCAACCCGTTGATTCCATAAGGCTTTAACTAGCCCAGGAAGGTGCCTTTACTGTACTCTCGTAATTAGCATAAGAAACACGATCTCTACAATAGAATCTCCCATAACGAACACTACCGTTAGCGGACGCCTTCACTGACGGACACAATTTTGAATTACATCGACAGGACTCAATGTATCTTACTATCCATTAGCAAACGCCCCTCGTTAGCAGACAAAAATTTTGGTCCCATGGGTGCCCGTTATCGAGAGATGAAAAACAACGTAGTGTATAAAAAGGTGGTTATGTTGTTCCCTTTTGATAGAAGCGACTATATTTACATTGTAATTTCTATACCGAAAATATTCCCACTAGAATAAACCCGGTTGCAGAATGTGACAGAGCTTATCTCAAAGATTCATACACTGTTAACAAATGCATTTCGGGAAGAAAAGGGGGAAATGTTTCTTTTTGAAAATAAGCTCCTCATTTTTGGTTAAAATTATAATGTAAAGTGGATCGTTTCTACCAAAAGTATAGCCACCTTGTTCATCACTTCGGTATTTTTCATTTAAGAGGAAGCATAACCAAGCGGTTGTTCTATTTGCGGAATGGTTTGCTCAAAGCGGTTTTCTTCTTTTTTTTTCAAAACGACACATTTTTCAGAAGCGCTTTCAAAGCAGTAGAACCGCTCTGCAATGGATACCCATGAAACCGAAAATTGAGTCCGCTTACGAGGAGTGTCCGTCAATGAACAGTAAACTACTTTGATTCTCGTCTATGTAATTCAAAAAGTCTCTATTGGTGGAGATGTCCGATATCGGGAGTGACCGTTATGGGAGGTTCCACTGCAAAATAACCGTGTTTTTCCTGTTATTCACGAGAGAGAAGCAAGAATACCTTACTTGGCTAAGCGAAACCTTCTAAAATAGACAGGTGGCCTAGAAATTTACGATTGTGAATGTACATAACTCTTTTGAATGTTGATCAAGAAACATATTCAGATATTTTTATACCACTACCTTATGCTACCTGTTGGGCTATTTTCCACTTTTGTAAAGCAATCCATTCCGGAGAAAAAAGACGTTTTCTATTTCTACTGTAAATTTAGCAAAAGTGGAAGTAAGTGTGTGCGTGCGTGCATGCGTGTGCGTGTGTGTGTGTGTGTGCGCGCGCGTGTGTGTGTTCCCTTTTGAAAATAAGTTCCTCATTTAAAGTTTTAAAGTTGTTTCTCTTTCTATAAATTTTCAGCTCATAATAAGCATGGATATGAAAGCATTTATTACTGCCATATTGATATATTGTTTTTCTATAACAACTGTTTAATCCATCATAAGTTATTGATCTGTTTTGAAATAAAAGTGATTAAATTTTGCAGACATCAAAATTGTGACAGTGATATGACTTTGATGATCAAATTGCTTTTCGTTTTCTTCTTTTTTTCATTGTGAGCAAAAACTATTTGATAAAAGACAATGTAGAAAGTCTTAAACACCTTTTTTATTCCCATAAATGGCAATGTTGATTAAAATTTAACTAGCTGATTACATCTTCGAGATCATCTTTCTATGAATAAGATTCTCACGGGCCAATGGACTATCGTGAATTTGTGCACTGACCCAACGTTTATCCAACACCAGCAGCTAGCATAATCAGTACATACTGAATTGGTTGGTGATAATAGCATCAATTCTGTTTGTTTCAGTCAGCTTAAAACAAAAGTTTGCTCCCGAAGCATTTCCATCCCCATTTACTTATCCTATCGTCTGATCTGATAATTAGACTGTGACATCTTGGGAGGCCTGAATATGTGATAATTCCAGATCCAGAATAAAAGGATTGTTTGCGGAAGCACACTTGGAATTCCCGCTATTGAACACACTTCATGCTCGCTGCATTCGCATGCAGCCACGTACTGTCAAAAAACAGCCACGATGTCAATAGTTGGATTCGAGATCAGCTAAAAAGCTTTTTTTTCTCGAGGGAACGATATTTTTTCATATATATCAGAAATGCATCGCGATCCAAAATGTAGTCTGTGCGATATGCGATAAAAAAGGTGGTATGAGGAAGTGTCCTGCAATAAAAATTGACTAACTTGTTTGGAAATTACCTGACTTTTTTCTCTCTCATTCACCCTCTCATATCTGAGGGTGCGACAAAATTAAGTATAGCAATTTCAGCGATTAAGCAACTTATTTTTTAATTGATTACATATCAATAAGTGTTCAAATCACGGGGATATCATATGGTCCATGTTGGTGATTACGAAAAATTCCTAAAGCACGTCAATGTGCAAAATAAAAACAAATAAAACAAAATACACAAACACGAAGCACAAGCGTAATTGGATTGTGTATTAAGATGCAGTGAAACGAGACAAATTAAAAAAAAATTAAGTCAAACTTCGTAGTACATGTTGGTGGCAAGAAGAAGTATAAGATCGTGGTGTAAATAAATGGCTTCAGTCATCTCCAGGCGCTTATCTTAAATCAGAAATCAAAAAATACACATACATATACGCATGTAAAGAAAAAAGAAATCATCCACAAAATGTTTCGACTTCTAACCACTTCCTCAGCAACTTTTTTGATTTAATGAATTCTTAAAAGTTTTTGTGTGAGAACACCGAAACGTAACAAATTCCTACTTAACGAATTCTACTATCTAACCCCGATATAACTAACCCCTAATAAACAAATTTTCTTATCGTACCCTGATATAAACAATTCTCATTTAACAAATTTTAAATTTCTTCTGCAATTCTATAGTACATACTACAATTAAATAAATTTCAAGTATTTATCCAATACACTGGTACGCTTGAGTATTACGTATAATCACCGGTAAAAGTGATAATTTTTTATTGCTTAATAAATTTAATAACGACAGGCTAATATTATCTATAATCAAAGTAAAAGTAATCATTTATTTATTACTTATCAAATTTACCAATATTTAGGCAGTGTGCATAACCACCGGTAACAATGATAAATTTATGAAACATAACAAAACTTTCGGCAATTGTACATAATAACCGATTATTATGCGTAATATATAAACGGTTTATAGCATTTACCGTAACATATACATCTACACAGAGGAAACGTTTGTATACATTCAATTCAAGGACAATATACACCGACTAGGTCTCCATTTACGTACTTTAGAAAGTCGTTCAAATGAGTTAGATTTTATGAATAATCGCGAGCGGAAATATCGCGGAAGCTCTCTGGTGCCCCTTCCCCCCCCCCCCGCAGTTATCATTACAACTACTACCACTATTGTTATCCTTAGAAATGGTACAGCCTTGGGAATGAATTATCCTCAAATTATACGTCCATTCTCCTCCATGCGATATTACGCGAGCTACACCTTCTTAATAGCGAAGGAAATCCCGTAAGATAACTCGGAAACTGTTCGTAAGTTGGCGTAGACCCTCGTAATCATTTGTAATCCAAGAATTTCCGCCGGAGTTTCGAGCGCAAAGTGAATTCTTAATGAAATTGAATGTTTTCTAATTAAGCACCTGTGAAAATGTGCATGAGATTGAGCGAGCACACTCCGGGGTACGTCACCAACGGCTAGCGATCCTCCAAATTGAACTGCGTTCTGAATCCCCCTCCCATGCGAACTGTATTAATAAAACTCCAAGAACCCTATATCTATATCACTGTTTGTTATCCTCGAAACTGTGTAGATTATAAACACGAATCTGAGAGAGTGTTTGCGCTTCAAAAGAGAAGCAAATGTTGATCAAGTCGAGTTTTATTTCATAATGTAGTTCAGACCTTACATATTCTCACTTACATGCTTAATTATACGAGTTACAGGGCGATATACAGGGATTATACGATATACAGGGTGAAGATTTCACCTAATCTGCCTGACGAGCTCAAGTGGAACATAAAAAGTCATATAGCAACTCTGTCCTATCTCTTACCGCATTAGCGCCCGAATGGCACAGTAGTAAGATGCTCGTCTTTCATTATGAAGGTTGTTGTGAAGGTCCATGGATTGGAACCCAAGAAAAAAAAAAACATCAGAAAAAATCCTTGACCTATATCGGGCCTGGGCAGCACGTCCTAGAGATAGAAGGCCTCTGCACTGTTTCCCATGAACATCATTCAGAGTACCTAGCAGGTTTGCCACATTTTGAAACACAGTTCCATATTTCGTTTCTTCTTATTTTGCCGTAGAATCTTCCTGATTGGCTCACACATATCGCATAGTAATTGGTTTGGGGGGGGGGCATAGAAATCGCCAATTCTGAGCCCGATCATTTCTTTTCCTCACAACGATGATGCTAGCCCTAGGGTCTTCAAAGTATGGCCCGCGGGCCACATTTCGCCCTCAGAGCAGTTTGTCGTGGCCCGCCGATCGTTATCATAAAATGATTGTGAAAACATTGAAAAACGAATAATTCTGGAATTAATTATAGGAATGATTTCGGAATTTATGAAAGAAATAATTCCGAATCGAATTCAGAATTAATGGATAAATAATTTTTGAAAAAAATATAATATTTCGTGGTTTCTGATATATGTCACAATCAATGCAAGAATAATTGCATAATTATTGAAATTAATGATTTTAAGACAACATTGCGAACAACATCCTTTGTTCGCAATGCATCACTGAAATCAACGTTCATTCGTGTAGACATTTGAAATTTGCAGTTGCAGATTTTGGCGACGATTTTTGATTTTGCATGAAATATTCTCCAAGCCGACACCGATTCCATCATGTGTTTAGAGGAAATTGGCGAGCTACAAGTGCTGAAGTATTGGCGAAGTGCAAAATGAAATTGTCGCCAAAATTTTTCAACAGCTAATTCCAAATATCTGCTTCGACGAACGCCGATTTCAGTGATGCACATTGCGAACAAAAGGCTGGAATTTCTCCTGAACCAGAACACCGATATAGTTCACTGTAGCCTCTTCCAAAAGCCTGTACAATGGTCGAATTTTTGATTTGAAATTTTGTCGACTGTAGCTGGAAGAGTGTTTGCAGAATTTGCGGTTACTGATTTTGGTGACGATTCGATTTTGCACTTTGCCAATCTTGCACTTGTGACTTGCCATTAAATCTGCATACTCTGAGGAAAATGAGGTTTCCGTTATAGATATTTTTTTCTTTGCTCTTTTTGAGATGTACGCTTAGTTTGCGTGTAGTCTTTTATCCGGCTGATGGCAGATGGCAGCACTACACATAACAAGCATTACAGGGAGACATACCTCACGTCATGTTCACCACACGCACATTCCAACACGTACCCAGAGGAATATGGACGAGGTGCATGTGTGGGTTAGTAGTAGTAGTAGTCTTTCATCCGGCACCAGAATGGCATGGTGGTACGATGCTCGTCTGCGACAGTGAAGGTTGCCGTGAGGTTCCAGTTTCGATTCCGGGGAAGAATGTAGGTAACACGAAATTTTTCCTAACAAGCATGAGGCGACCACCGACAGTTGGCGTCTTTATTTCCAACCCAACTCGATAACGGCAGTAAATTGCTTATTGTGATATAGCTGGAGTTGGTGTGTGATTAAGTAGTTTTTCACGCACCCGAGTGGCGTGGTGATAAGATGCTCGTCTACCACCATGAAGGTTGCCGTTATGTCCCAGATTGGAACCGAGGGAAGAATACAATACAGATAACATATTTTCCTTAACGAGCTGGAGGCGACCACCGATAGATTGCACCTTTCATTTCCAACTTAATTAATTAACGGACATTAAATTGCAGTATAACTGTATGACCGGAGCTGGGTATGTCTGGTGAAGTAATTTCTCAGGAACTTCACAAATTTAGTTTTTGTTTTTTTCAGATTTGAAGCATTTTATTTCTATCCACCTTAACTCGAAATGGTAAGAGATAGGACGAAGTTGCTGTGGTGTTTTGTGTTCCTCTTGAGCTCTTCTATCACCCCCTTTCGTTTGGCAGGTTTGGTGAAATTCACCTTGCAGAAATGAATCCCTAAAGAAAAAAATATCTTTACATCGGTTCTAAATTCTGTTCTCTCTCACATTAATGGTGCTTTGGAACAGTTGTTAGGCACGATGTGTCACTTGTATTATGTATGTTCAGTCCAAGTTGCGTTGATACGTATGTGTCTATTGTACCTACGTGAGTGATATTACGTAGATAACCTCATTTAAGCTTACATAAGGTCCGACTCGGGTTATGTCGTAACTAAGCATTACAAGCATCTTCCCTCCGTAGTATAGATATCACTAGCAACACCGTTTACTTGTCTGTACCAGAGATGTGAGTGAGAATATGGGGCGTTAAATCGCTTTCCCTATCATTGCAGATTCGTCTTGTAAGGATTGAGATGGTACAGTAAACACGTACTGATATCTTCGAATAGAAATCTCTAGCTCCTATTGCGATCTTGGCTCTGAGTGGTTATAAATAGACCTCGATACGTCAGTGATTAAACAATACTTGAATTTGACAATTTTTTTACTTGTAATTGACAATTTTACTTGACTTTTATAGTTTTTTGACTGTGACTGGCAAGATTTTTTTGTCTGTGATGACAATTTTACTTGCCTTTGATAATTTTTTTCTGCTTGTGAATGTTAATTTTACTTGCCTTTGACAGTATTTTGCCTGTGATTGACAATTTTACTTGTATTCGACAACTTTTTGTGGTAATTGCCAACTTTACTTACCTTTGACATTTTATTTCGCAGAAAATGACATTATTACTTGTCTTTGACATTTTTTTTCCTATAATTGAGAATTCTCTTTCCTGTGATTGACAACTTTTAACTATGATTGGGGTATCACGTAACGATTCCGATTTCCCATATTTTTATGGCGAAATATGGTCAGCATAGGTATTTATTGTGTTTTGTGTATTGTTACTTTTCCACCGGAACACTTTTCGTGGGCCGGATGTAACCACTTGGTGGGTCGCATTTGGCCCGCGGGCCGGAGGTGTTGTGCACACCTCCCTTATTCATATCTAGCCATATCCCATAGGTACATAAATAACCCAATGAGACCAATTATAAAGAATATTTTTGGATGCTGACGGTAAATTTTCAAAATACATATACATTTCTTTGCGATTTATAACGAACTATATAATAGGAAAATAATGTGTCTCTCGATGCTTTTGAATCAAATGCAACAACAACAAAAAAATACCACTGAAAAGAAAATGTTATTCCTCACAATTCACATCGCATTTTTCACGCGCAGTTGTTTTCCCACAAACGTTATGACCTGGGAAATCATTCTTGACAATGAAATTGGATTGAAACGTCATGAATGCAGCCAGTAAGGAAAATAGAAAAGAAAGGTGATACGAGAGAGAGAGAGAGAGAGAATATAGGGAATAAAAGAGAAAAATTCGCCTGTAGGTGTTGCCTGTAAAAAAACTGATGAAATGTAGTTACAATTTTACCATTGTCATCATATTTCACGCCTCCTGTGCGCGCAATTTCAAGCAGAAAAGAGCAATAGGGAAATAGACCAAGAGTATTAGAAGCAAAAATAAAGATATCAGTTTGTTTGGGGAAAAAACCAATTTCATTAATGTATTTCATCTTATTTTGGAGAGAAAATGTTTCGAGGCGAGGCTTTGATTCTTCGTGTTTTTCCCTCCCGATTCTCTGGCATTGACGGAATAATTTCGTGGATTGGTGTGGGTATCGCTTATTTTTCGAAACATTTTTACATTCCTCTATTTTTACTTTCAAATGCATATAATAAATACAAACAATATACTGATCAATCTAATGATTTTCGCCAAGGATAAATATAGTGGGTGTGTGTGGAAAATTCACTAACACCGAAAGGAAAATTTACAGCTGGGAAAATTCCCCGACATGACTAATTCCCCGCTAGGAAAAATGGAGCACGATATTATGCTAAAGACAGTAGCAGATAATTGTTCAAACAAATTTACTCTACACATCACATGCAACGCATATGTATCATATTTGCACGTAGGAAAAAAGAAATTTTTCGGTGTGTTCCGTACTTAGCGAAAGTAATAACAATATCCAAACATTATCCGTGATTCTAATAACCGTCGTCGACTGTATCTACAACGTTGTTACTTTTGAGAAGTCAAAGACTGAAGGAAGAGACTAAGCAATTTTTACTTTTGACTAATTATTGTAATTTGAATGAGAAAAAAATTGTTCAGTTCCTTTTTTGCCAATAAGTGCAAAATTTTTAACTGAAATATGTTTTTTTCTCGAATGAAAAACTACGATTTCGGATTTTTTTTCTTTTTGCCAATTTTTGATTTTCAATTTGCGAAATCTACGCATCTCTAAGGCCAGGATTGTACTATAAAGGTTTAGAAAAGTTCTTTTATAGAACTTGAAATATGCAAGCGATCAGCAATGTAGGGTTGTTGATCAAGTGCTTGATGCACTTTTAGTGCTTCACGGTGCTCGCGCGCAACAAGTTGGAAAATACCTGATCTAGACTCTAATACAGGGGTTCTTAAACTTTTTTTTTAGCCCTGACCCAAAATAAACATTGAACATTGAAGGACCGGACACACCCCGCTTCCCATCTCAAGGAGTGTGTTAAAATAAACAACAAGATCAGCTTCGCGACCCATGGATTTCTTTTTGCAAAATTAGAGAAACCAGTGACGCAATAAGTGTACCTATAACCGGACTGTAAAGGGATTCGAACGACCCATCTAGGAAGCCCCGGCGAATCAAGTTTGGATTGTGACTCACAGCTCGATAAACCCTGGTTGTAACTGTATATAAACGACAATTCTCGGAAGCCCTTGCGAATCGGGTTTTGGTTGGGACTCATCGCTCAAGAGTCTCTGGCTGTTAGTGGACTTGAACCTCGGAGGCCCCTGTAAATTCAGCTCGGTTTATGAAACATAGCTCAAGAATTCATATCTGTAAGAAGATTTGTACGACGCATCTCGGACGATCCTCCGAATCGATTTTGGTCATGACCCATATATCGAGAATCCTTAGCTGCAAGGGCGTAGCGAGGGGGGGGGGGGACTTGGGGGTCTGGTCCCCCCCCCCGAAATGTGAGAAAATGACCGAAAAAAGGGAAAAAGATAGCCAAATCCATTGTTCTGCCACTTTGGTCCCCCCCTGAAATGAAAGTGGTCCCCCCTCGAACGAAATTTCTGGCTACGCCCCTGCCTAACTGTAAGAGGATTGGTACGATCCATCTCAGAAGGACCTGTGTGGTTGTGACATGAAGCTTGGGTTGTGACCCCAACACGCGATAAACCCCGGCAGTTAGGGGATTTTAACAACCCATCTCGGAAAACACTGCTAATCATGCATGAGTTGTGACCCATATCTCAAGAAAGTCTGGCAGTAAGTGTATTTGTACGACCCTTCTCGGTAGCCCCCTGCGCCTCAAGCTCGGGTTGTGACCCATAACTCAAGAATCCCTAGCTCTAAGAGGATTTGTGCAACCCATCACGAACGCGTTTGTGAATGAATTTTGGTCGGGATCCACAGCTCGAGAGCCCCTGGCTGATAACTCATTTGAACGACCCATGTCGGAATTCCTCGGACCCATGTTTGGGTCGTGCCCCTTAGTATAATAACCCCTGCTCTACTACAATATTGTACATAATTGTTTGTATCTGGTGGTTTTTTTTTCTGCTGCTGAGGTTCACGTTTCTTGTTACTGCGTTGTTTATGAGAATGTAACTTTGAACTATTTTTTTAGAAAATAACATTTTTGAGCATGACAAGCATTGTACTGAGAATCGAATTCATTGTGCCGATTGTTTTAAAGTGTTTTAAGGCCGTTGGACCAACCCTGTATTTATTAAGAGAAAAACATTTCTCAAAACGGTGAATAAATAAATTGATTTAACATTTTTTCATAATTCAAATTTAAAGTTTAATACTAGAGAAAAGTGATTTTTATAAAAATTCTTGAAAGAAAAATTCTAATTGCATTAAAAGAATATAATCTAATCGTTTTCATGTTCGAAGAAAATCCAAATTTGTTAGCGTATCCGGAGAATAAAATCTCCTTTATAATTTAGGAACTTTTGAATACGTTATTTAAATATAAGTTGATAAAAATAATAATTGAATTTTCTTCCATATATGCGTGATATACGAAAACTAAATTCCTGTTGTAAGAAAAGGAAGTATCCAATTATACATAATTTAAATATCCCATTGCATATATCTTTATATCAAATATATGAGTGTTACCCTAAATAAAATTCCCAAAATTATACAAAGTGAATTTTATGAATGATTATAAGAAAATGTTGAAAATATGCATATAATTGTTTAAATATATTTATCGCAATGTATGTAATTTGTGGCAACTATGTGTCGATTATTTTGTGGCATATCATCCACAATATACAAGGTGATTCAGAAAATATAGGAAAAACTTTAAGAGGTGATAGTACAGAACAATACAAACAATTGTCTTTAGAGAATGCATGGTCTAACTTCAAATGCAAACGCCCTAGAGTGCGTTTCGAAACGGCTGCTCCGCAAACGTTAAAACGGCATTCTTGTTGAAATTTATCGGAAGAAAAAGAACACCGTGCATGCAAATGTAACCTGGAGAAGAAGAAGAAGAAACCGTATGAAAATCTGTGTCACAGTGAATAAAAGGCGCGAACGCCATCCCGTATGTTACAACTGTTAGAACTGTTGCACGCTGGAATAACTTTACAGGGCTGACATCCCGTCCGTGCCTTTTATTCACTGTGACGCAGATTTGCATACGGTTTCTTCTTTCCCAGGTTACATTTGCATACATGGTGTATTTTCTCCCGATAAATTTCAAAAGTAATGTCGTTTTAACGTTTGCGGAGCGGCCGTTTCTAAATGCGCTAACGCGTTTGCATTTCATGTTAGACCACACATTCTTTTATGACAATTGTTTGCTTTTGTGTGTAATCTACCACCTCTTAAAACTTTTCGCATCTTTTCTGAATCAACCTGCATTGAGTAACCATATCGAAGTAATTACGTGTGAGAATATTAGTAATAGTCAGAGCCCCGCTCAATCGGGTAACGGATAAACGGATCTTCCGTATATACAGTACAATTAAAATCCTCGGAACCGAAGTTTCTCTCATAGAGACAACGTTCCCCAGTTTAACTGACAATTTCTAAATTTTTTCCGCATTTAGCAGAATATCGTGATTCTATTGACGACAACTTTTTTCAGTATTATTCAATTATTTGAAGTTGTTTTTCTTCACTGCCAAGCCCATGGAGAGCACTGATTTTACCAATAAAAGTAAAAATACCGTGCCATAGCTTCATACAATACCTTGAAATTAAAAAAAGAAACATGATCGTGAAAACAAATCTGAGTTTGTGCAACAAATTAAGAGTTTCGGATTCAATGAAAGGAGAAAAAAAAACCCCGTGAAAGTGAAATTCCAAAGATTATGGAATTTCAAAAGCTCCCGGGGGGGAAGGAGGGGGTGTCGAGCGGTAAGATAACTTCTGATGAAATTGGAAAAGAGATTGGCGAAAGAACGGGATCCCCTGATTAACGGGTAATGGATAAAACGGAAGAGGAAACCTGAGTTCGGAGATAGGCAAGTTGTATGGCAATGGTTTTATGCCGAAAGAGCCTTAATGGCTTAATCAACGGCACCATGATCAGGTAAAAAATTTTAAGTATATTTTGTCAAAACTGTCGGCTCCACTGATCGGGTAACTGATTAATGTGTGTGTGGGTACCCTGCTTATACGGATAAAAACAAACCGAACCAAAATTTTTTCATGAATATTGGATGCAGCACACAATTAGTGACAATACATACTAACCACTGAGTACAAAATATTTTTATTGGATCAAAAATATTGAAATTATGGCAAGTGCTTGGTCTAGTTAAAGACCTCTACTTGAAAGTGGCTATTGGCCTGTAAGTATCTAAGCTGTTCTCAGTACATTAATTATTTTATTTTTGTTCCCTGTTGAGCCCATAGAAGACGCTAACGTTCGCTCTGAAAGTAAAAATCTCAAGTATTGTGATCGTTGCAAGTTAATACGATTTTCATTTCATTTTGATGTTTGACTTATCTCAGAAGCTTTACTTTAATATTGATCTTTCATCAAAGTTTTCTATGTACAAAATATACTAACGGTCTTAAACGGCAATTGAATTGCTCCCCGCTGAATCGGATATTATGTGCCGAAACCGTTGATACCTCTCCGTTTAAGTGGAGCCTACTGTATTTATCAGCGTATCTTAACCTTTCTGGTCCTACCAAGGACCAGTGATATTGTTACGAACTATAAGCGATAGATGGCGCAATTCTTTATCACAATCTTCCGTTGGCAACTACAGTTGATACCGGTTTCGGTTTTGTCGGAGGAAAATGCGATTGGTGAGAACCTTCCAGAAGGTCCCCTCCAAACAGTAGTTCCCACACCTCCATACGATGGCGCCGCCAACTTGGAAACTGTAAAATAGAAATGTGTGGAATGTTTTTATCTCGAAGTTTCTACCAGGGTTATAAATAGTGTGGCGCTCACAAGATGGCATAGAGAGAGACTGGAGAAAAGCCAGTTGTGATTGAACTTCGCGAGAAAGTTGTTAGCTCTCTGATTAGCTTGTAAATACGTGTATAAATTGCTGTTCTGTAAATAAATCTGTGTTTGTCCGTTGAACCGCCTCTTTTTGTTTTGCAATCTCGGAGACTTGTGAAAGATTATCCGGAACAATATATATTTCTGAAAAAATTGGACGAACCACTAATTTACAGAAAGAGTAGTGTGACCATATGTTCCGTATTCTAATGGACATTCTCACATTTTTCGTCATTTTTACCAGTTCTACCAATTGTCCCGTTTTCTCAACGAAGCTGGTTTGACTTCGTAATCCTCACTAAAATCGTAAATTGAGATAATTTTTGCAACTTACAAAGAAAATTATGTCTATAATTTATACTTATTCATCACATGTTTTTCAACATTTGCATCATTTTCATATGCATCAACATTTGCATATATGCATATCAAAATTTTTTTTAACTGAGGAACATTTCAATTCATTCATTGCAGTTTCCAGTAGCCCTTCATTTTAAATTCATCGGTAATTTTTTCGAAACTGTATGTGTGTAAATTTGGTGATTTATTGAGTTATGACAACGTTCTTGGTGATAATTGGCGATGCCGCACTTTTTATTGTTATTAAGATCCTAATTTTCTGCGATGAAATGTGGTCACCTCGTCATGATGAAGTTTTTTTTTTTTTTCAATGAACACAATTTTTTGTTTATAGCAATTACATTTAAAGTGCTTCATTACCCTGTGCCACAGCAATTTCAGCAATAATGTGCAGATTTTTTGAAAGTTGAATTTTTTTGTGTACAATTAGTATTTGCAATCGCAATTTTCCGTATTTTTCTCCATCAGATATGCTACCTTAAATATGAGGGTCTAATATTTTATTTGAACGTATTTTTAAATATCATTATAATCTTAAATTTTTATATTTTTCATTAAATTTGAATTAGTTTATGAAGTCTGTCTGCGGACCAGCTACGCCATCGTTGAGAACCAGAGGTAATATACAAACCATAGGTTGCGAAACGCTGGTATACAGGGTGATTATAATTAAAGTTCCCGTACTCTAACTAGTTTTTCTCAAAAACTGCTTATCGAATACAGCCATTTTTTTAAATGAGACCATGGGAGAGAGATTTATGAAACAAAAAAATAGTTCAATTTTTGATCACCAGGTATAAAAGTGGTGTGTTTTAATTGACATTTCCTTTTTCTCATAGTCCATATAGCGTATATACCATATAAGTTTCAATGGGTTACGTCTACCTGAACGGGCGCTACATAGGTCGGAGTAGTTTCAGTATTACTCAGACTCGCTCTTACTCAGTAGCGCTCGTTCTGATAGACGTATTCCAATGAAACTTGATATACTATACGTTATATGGACCATACGAAACGTAAAATTCAATAAAAAAGTGACAGTTTTTGGCCCGGCGATCGGAAATTTGTCGTGGTTTGTTTAATTACATAAATGGTCTTATTAAGATGTCCTAAAAATTTGGCTGTATATTCGAATAAGGTAAGCAGTTTTTAAGGAAAAACTACCCAGAGTACGGGGACTATAATTATAATCACCCTGTACATTGTTAAAACTATTTTAGTTAATTACTACGGAAAAAATATAAATCAACAGCTTAATATATATTTTTACTTATTTATCATTGTATTCACCTAATTGCTTCATATATTATCGGCTTCCCATCAGTCTCCAAATAAGGTAATCGCCCTGCAGATAATGATCAATTTTTAATTTCCGGAAAATATTTGAACAAAAAAACATTTTCCGCGTAATTAAAAGTTGGAAGCAAAATTGAAACAAACCAAATACTAAAGGGTTACTCGCCGTAATTAGTCTTGAAATAATAGCAAAAAAAATCTAAATCTTTGAAGTGGCAACGAAACAAAACGTCAAAAGCGCGTAAGATAACACTATTTTCACTCGCCGAAAACCCTATGTCTATTCATTTATACTTTTTTTTCATTATTATTATCATTATTTCATTCATCGGAACTATTTTATGTCACACACAATACGCGGAATTCAAAAGAACACCATAAACCCACGTTGAATAAAGCCTAAGCTTTTTGAAATGAAGAAAAGGAAAATATAGAAAAAGGCTTTTGTCCGATCCTCTCTTTCGTTCAAAAATCTTACAAGGATTTTTCTTTTGACTAGAGCTTTTTAATGAATGACGTAGGGATGATGTGTTGAGAGCTGGATAAAACACCAAAAAAAAAAGGCCCAGGGAATGGAACCTGCGAAAGGATTTTTACAAAATAAAGAAGTCATAAAAACCGAATGATGAATAAAAAAACGAAAAAGGTCTTGTCTTTTAATTATCCTTACAAACACCAAATTTTCTTTTAAAAGTTTTTAATTTTCTTTTACAAATTCCTATCTCATTTGAACTCTTGTCATCTGACATGGAGTTAAAATTAGAATTCTGAATGCATCCACAAGAATGGATTTCATTTTTTTTTTCAAATTTCTTTTACATCTACCAATACTGCGTGCATTCGGTCCAAGATGAGAAATTAAGAAAAAAATGTTAAGAAGTAAAATAACAGGATGACCATGATCGAATTCTCAACAAAAGCTTTCAAAGACTTTTTTTTTCTAAAGTGTCTCTCCTTTTGTTTTCTTAGATTTTTTACTCTATCTTACATTTGATCAATTTTCTAATGGTCTTTCCAACTGAACTTTGATTCTTTGGTGCGAGATTAACAAGCTTTCCTTTATTTCCGATTTCGGTTTATTTTTTTATGTACAGTAGAGGGTATATATTTACATACTAAAGTTTATAGAAACTATATCAAAACTATTGAATGCTATTGCCGAGAAATATAAAATGTACATAAGTATAATTATCTGGGCGTAGTAATATAACATGAAAATTAAATGGAGCTCTCACTGTGATATTTTAATAAATACGATCTGAAAATCTGCAGTAATTACTTATAAAATTTAAAACTTGATTAATGAAAATTTTTGAAAGATTTATTTTATGTATGAATTTATTATTTGTATTAGATTATTAATTACGCAATGAGTATCTCGCGCGGAGCATATTACGGCAATAGCCGGAAATTCGATAGTGTTTATGACAGAATAAGATCTCGAACAATAAGAGAGATACTACCAAAATGCATTGCCATACTATATCTCTAAAACAAAACTACATTTACCGAATTATCAAATTTTCCCAAATAAATGAAACAAATACTAACAGAAAATCAAAATAGAACCCCGACTATACGCAATCGACTATACCAAGTGCCAAAACCTAATAAAACACAGTATAAAAAGAGTTTCTCCTATATTACCTTGAAACTAAAGTTATTCTACACTGAAAATGAATTTAACAATTAAAAAATTGTAAATTGCATTTAGTTTTTGATTTTGATAAAAATGTTGATTACGAAACGATTATGGCAAATACATTGTAATTAGATATTGATAAGTAAAAACAAAAGAAAAATCGTACAGTGTTTAATGTATGTGTAATATTTTATTGAATTCTACTAGTGTTTTCAGAATAGGTAGTTTTATTATGCCACTATATGATCTTCATAATGAACAATTTGACTATACATATACGGTGTACTGAAATCGTAAGTACATGAACAAATATACAATATCACGTGTCTAGTCTTTGTATAAGCTGTGGCTTGAAATGCAATTCGAATTTCTAACGCTGTAAACGTGCTGGAAGGAACTGCGGGTCCCTTGAAGTTATAATGTGTATGTGTTTTTTACGTTTATATGTTTGTATCTATGTATATGTTTATATCTGCGCATATGTTTGTGTTTTGTCGTATTAAAAGAAATTATAAATATAAAATAACTCAATTTTTATATTTTAATGCTTAATGGAAAAAAGTATTCTCAGAGAAATTGTTTATTTGTTTTTGTTTTTTTCAAGATTTAACACGTTGATTAACTTGATTTAACATTCAAGTTTTTTTAAGCTATACGGGAAGTATATGGCAAATATTTAAAATAAATCTACATATTGCCACAGCGCCCCCATTTCGCAGAAATAAAGTCAGTGCCAATATTATTGAGCCTATAGTGGGGAAAGGTAACGAATATCAGTAAATTTTAATAAAAGGCATTAGTTTCAAATGCCCATAACGCTAAAACTAGAGATTTTTTTCATATTACTATTTATTTATTACAATGCAAATACATGGCAAAATATTAACTCAGATAAACCAAAAAATAAAATTAATAAAACCTACCATTTTATTTTCAAAAGAAGAATGTCGCTAATAATGGATACTAATTACTATGCAGCAAATACTATATTATTGTGGGTATCTCGTCCCATTGCAACAGACATGCAATTATAATTGCGGTGAACAATTATACAGGGTGGACGAGAAGTACCGGGCACATTTTAAAAATGAATAACAAATCAGCCGTTTGGCATAAAATGTTTCAGTTTGCACAAAAAAACTTGGTCTCTAGAGGTTTTTTATAATTATAAAAAACTTTCAAATTACACCCACAGATGGCCCTGTAAAACGAAAAATTCGACATGCAACACAAACAGTCGTATTTATGTGCAGTTCCTTTATGTTTTACAGCGCAACCGGCGAGTGGAATATGAACTTTTTGGATTTTTCAAAAAATAACAACAACACTCTAGGCCTTGATAACTATTTTAGTGCAAACCGCACTATTTTATTTCGATTAGTTGAGTTGTTATTAGTATTTGAAACGTGTTCGAGAAACCCCGTCCACTTAGGACTATTCCGCCCACACAGCCAAGATTTGTTGAACACGATTTTTGTTAAACTGGATGTAAGTCTGCTAATAAAAGTGACTACGGTACGTTCTTGAAAACTACTAATATGGAAGACAGAATGAAGCAGTTGTTGAACAATGTCGGTCTCCCTTTTGAAAAAAGTCTCTCTACCGAGAGAGCAGTCAAACCTTCAACACGATGTTTACATAGCATGAAAATTCAGCCACTTGTCATTTTCTGAGTGCGCGCGTGCGCGTGTGTGTGATATCACTCTCTGCTATTCATACGAAGGTATTAACAGTTGGCTGATGTGAAGATGAATTCACGGAAAATAAACCCACTGATTCCAAGGGGGTATTGATCCAATGTCCTCTCGCATGCTGGGCGAGTGCGCTAGACCACTACTGAACGAACGGACTTTTTCCCTTTGGACTTATATGCGCTGAGCGGGACTGTACATGAACACTCGGACGTAACTCAGCTTATAGCATACATGAACTGACATTTTTGCCTCCAGATGAGGACTTATCTGAAGATGATCGACTCATCCAGCAGACTAATCTCATAAGGCAGCTATTAAAACTTGTAATTTTCACTTCAAAGCACAGAAGACAGATGGCATCACCAGCGGAACACTAAATACTCATAATTCTGACATCAAGAATGCATTACGAAGACCTGGTTCAATGCTCAAGGGCTCATTAAGAAAGTAACTCTGATATCATGCGGCGGATAGTCACGCACATTCATCCAGTAGGAATAGACAGAGACGTAACATTCCATTTTCTCTTAATAAAAAATTCTCGTCGTTCTTCCTTTTTTCGAGATTAAAAACAAATTCTATTTTTGTAACGTTTCTAAGTTAATAAAATCAGCAGTATCGGTAGTACGGGGATGGGTAGGGGATAACTAACACTCGAATCCGCCCTTTGCGTACGCCTGTGATCTCGTAGAGCTTTTGCAATTGCATTGAATATTTCCCTTACATAAGATTCTTGAATATCTAATGGGAAAAAGGACCTAGAAATAGTCGCGTGAGTGCACGTGATAAGTGCCGTTGTTAATGGGAGAAACGTCCCAATATTTGCCAGCGGCTGCACATCCAAGATTGGTTCCTTGTGTTTCTACGATGGGCAGAAGATTTAGTGAAGAATTTCTGCAAACAATATAAGAAAGCTCTTTTTCTTCAGATAAAAAGGAAAGACAGATGAAGCAGCTACACCACTCACGATATGCTTTCCCCTTTGATTTTTCTTTATATTCAAAGCATTCGACACTAGATAAATGTGACAAAATATTTACATATTACTGAAAAAAATAAATTGCCGTGAGTATAATAAATTATTCCCATCAATTTTTATTAATAAGAAAATCAGCTTCAATTCATACCAGTCATTCGAGTGTAATGTATTTTTTCCGGGGAATTACAAATTCTCACAAGATGTATGTCAAAAATAAGATAATATGAATTCGAAATGTGACAGGAACGCTCCAGTTTATAATTCCCACGGGATATTTTATTTTGATATGCCTACTTGGATTTCTATTTCGTGTTTTCTATTTATGTATTTTTTTTCTTATTTTTTTTTTTGTTACCAAACATTCAATAATGCAAATTTAATGATTCTAAATCCACAGTTTTGCCTAATTTTGAAATTAACAATATTTTTCTTATTTTATTAGAAGGAGTTGTTCTTATTATTTAGTATTTCATTTTATTGTTTGTGTTATTGAGTTTATTTATACACAGTACTTCTATGTTTGTGCGCAAGTGTCAATCACAATGAAATCTCCATACCTTAAGGTATTCGACTACCTTTCTTATCACTTTTCTATTAAATAGTAATAGAGTGAAGTTCAATCACATTTTCTGATAGAAAACCTGTCAAACTGGTATAAAAAATAATATCTTGTGGACTCTCCACGTCATTTTCTATGAAAAAGTCATTTTTATGTCAAATTTTAATCAAAATTCATGTAATATTTGAAACACGGTGACAAGAATTCTATGAATGCAATGTTATCATTTTTCACAATAGATTTAACTAGTGGTCATGCAGATTTGGTAACAAAATTTAAAGGATTGTACTTCATGCTCATAAGTTACACCCAAATCTGTTGATGTACGTGTGAATTTTTTCGAAATTTCATTCTACATATCGTGTATAAAATACTATAATTAGGCAAATATATGCGATGAACCTTGGATTTCGATTTATAACCTAAAAATATACAGCAGAGATATCCTATTAAACTTTCGTAATGAAACAATCAATACATTTTTAGAAATCATGTTTTGAACTCAAGTAAAATGCCAAAAATAGCATTATTTGTAAAACGCGTTCAAATTTGTTATTCACAGTTTCCCTGTATATAAAAACGTAATACTAAACCAAACATAACTTCTGTTTTAAGTGTCATATAAATAACACAAGGCCTATCCCGAAATCCCAAAAAATGAGGCCTTTATGGGGCTACATTTCTAGAGGAACTATTTTTCTCGTTTTTTGCGCCTATTTTCTCTCTTTAGGGAAACTTTAGTATTTTTAAATGAATAAATTTCTATTCCATTTTACATATATTTTTTAGCTTTTCCATGGGGCATATTGAAGAATTTTTTAAGCATATGTTTCGATATTTTCAAGTGCATATTTTCACAATTTTTCACGATTTTTTTTTCTAAACTTTCAAATATTTTTTAGAAATTTACTTTCTTTTTTTAATATTTAGCCCCATATTTCCGGATTATTCGATGGTTTTTTTTTTACTTTTTTCGTAAATATTTTAAATTTCATATTCAAAGTTCGTCATTTTTAAATCCAGTTTCATCTTTTTATAGTGCATATTTTGTCGCTTTTATAGCGCTTAGAAACTGGGCTCTAAATATTACATTCCAAATATACTAACTTCTTTTTGATTCAAACTATAGAATAAACAAAAATTCGTATTGGAAACGTGAACATAAAAAACAAAATCGCAAAGAAACATTCTAACAAATTTGCAAAATAAGAGCCACATATGCTCCGCAACGAACAGAGTTGAGATTAATTGAGACGTTTACCAGCAAATTAAAAATATAAAGTGGGAAGAAAACGACCTCGCCTTATGTGCAAAGGCAATTCGAAATTTTTATCTTCGAATGAGCGTCAGCAATGCAGGGCTATATAGTAATTGCTGCGTCATCCCTTTGAAGTTGCTATTGCCCCCAGTAACAAGCTAACTGTCTTGGCTCAGTGACAGTGGTTTCAGATCAGGTACGTGACGTCACTGCTCTAAAACTTTTTAACTAAAGCGGGACATTAGATCAGGTATCTTCAACCCGTTGCTCCTGAAG
The DNA here is from genome assembly GCF_987345545.1 of Pholcus phalangioides. Taxonomy (NCBI): domain Eukaryota; kingdom Metazoa; phylum Arthropoda; class Arachnida; order Araneae; family Pholcidae; genus Pholcus; species Pholcus phalangioides. The sequence continues at coordinate 41,520,561 of NW_028301615.1, read as the reverse complement.
CACCCAGAGTGCTCGTTGCACATGTCCAATTTCGTGCTCGCGAGCACTTGATTAACTTTCCAATTAAAACACCTCGTAAAAATCGCGTTCAGAATTGAAATCACCCTGATTTCATGCATTCGTATGTTAAACTGGCCCTAAGGGTGCTCTTCTTTTGGTGACGGGTACAGGCAGTGCTCGCGACTGGATGGAGAAATGTTGAAGACCTCTGCATTAGATGATTGGAAGGTTGGTCGATGGTTGATTGTTCAAAAGATTTCCTTTCATTGTTAAAATATTGATCCTTGACGAAACTATCTATTGGTTCCTTTTACGGCAGGTTTCTGTTTCGTAAAAGTTCTATCTTACACAGGTTCAACTGTGCTGCAGTTGTTATGGACTTTTCTCCCTGTTGCTTCTTTCACAAGATCAATAATAATAGATGTTCAAAACTGTTTCCTCAGTGCTCACTGAGCAATGGATGTTGAAGACGAATACCCAAAAAATAAATGCGCGTAATATATATATATATATATATATATATATTGTGGATAGATATACGGATGGTTAGATAGATCTTGTCAGATGAGTGTTTTGCTCTCTTCTAAGATACTCCGGGGTGCAGATAATGAAGAAATACGAGCGAATCCCCGAAGAGAATACTTCATGTTTCATCGCCCTTTGCTTATCGTCTTTCGCATCTAGGGTGTGTTTCTTATTAATAAGAAATGCTTTTCCGTCGGGAGAAGTGCAGACAATGGGCTGTACGTGGTTTTCTATAAAGAATAGGCTGGTAGCTATAACCTAGAAATCATAGCGTATAAAAAAAATAGTACCTACATATATATTGATTCCACCTTTTATAATGTTCCGTGCTTTTCGTGTAAATGGAATATATTTCAGTGTAATCTGTTATTCCTGTTTACCGCTCACGCAAAATATAAATTAATGATACATAATCCTGACCCGCTCCCCACTTTTTTTTCCCAGCATCTGTAATGTTAGTAAATACACATTTTCCACGACCCTTTATTTTGCATCATACTTCATGAGATATGTTTTAAGTAAGTCTCTTTAGCATTTTCCTTTTTTTCCTTGTTCGAGCGCATTTGCTTGTGACATGAAATGAGAGATGGTATTTACTACTCATTCTTTTCCCATGTCTTTATTTTCATATATATATTTACTCCTTCGTTAACTTTGTTTGCTATTCATGTTTATTGTATAACAACGTGAGTCGAGTTTTAAAACTTGAATACTGTTTAGAGCGACTGAGAGCATCCATTCAGCACCTTTTTGTCATTTAAAAGAATTATTCAACATGCGACATTCAAGTTGAAAATATCTCTTCTCGGAATCTAATTATCAATGTCATCTATTTTTCATCAAGCTGAAATATTTATTCTATAGGGCAAGAAGACATAGATTATTCAGGTCTATTGTGCCAAAGTATGAGACAGGGGTGTTTTTGAACTCATGTTATTTTGATGCATGACTCTATGAGCTGGAATAAACTCGGTCTACAAGTTTGGAGAAGCAGTAACGATACGAATGAATTTTACGTATATATATTATGCTCCAATGAATTTTATTTCGATAATATCCGCCAAGCTTTCAACGTTTCGGGAAGAAAACTTAATACATACTTATCAGGGCTCGACAAATCTCCAAAATTATTATATAAAGGCATGCAACTTTATATAATAGATGCTCAAGTCAATATTTTACATGTCCGACATTTTTCTAACCTCCTGCTTATTATATTTCATGTTTATTATTACAAAAACAAGAAACAACGTTGAACTAGGACCATTGCTGCCACCTATTGAATAAAAATAAAACTATCTGTTATAATATTGTTGAATTAAAATAGTTTTTGGTTTTGAGCACAGAGGTGCATCATGAAATGAACAACATGTGTATGGAAACAAAATATATTTTTTTTGTTTTCATTTTTATTCTGAATACCGGTGTAAATTTTATTCGGCAAAATACCGGTTGCCGTGTTCATGGAAGTAATTTAGCGGTTAGCATAATAACATATTAACCGATATTCTGGCACATGAAATTACAAGTATGTAGTATAAAAACAAATAATGTATCGAAGTATATCACATTTTATTCGTTTTCAGACTGCATACCGGTTTGACACCAACTAAATTTATTTAAAATATATAGATCTGTTGTATAACTATCTGTTGTATGTATATATACATATACCTATGAAATACAAACTGAACTATCTGTTGTGTATATATATATATATATGTACAACAGATAGTTCAGTTTGTATTTCATAGGTGGCAGCAAAAGTCCCAAATTTTGTTATTTTCTTTTCGGACACTTTATATACGGGCCATGTGATACACATATTGTTAGTCCTTTCTTCCGCGTACCATCCGGAAATACTCTTTCGCTAAAAGTGAGGTTTTTTCCATTTTTCAGAACAGCTGAATTGCAAAGTACAGCGACGGAATGCTAAATATTAAAACCGCGAAAATAGATCAAAATACCTTGACTAGAAAGTACATTTTGGCTGCCAAAGAAAGCATTTCTATGGAGTTTCACACGTGTGTAGGAATCCCGCTTGCATCATCATCGATGAAAAAAAAAAACTAAAGTGTTTAAATGTTTTAAGGAGAGGACTTTTTTTATGTATGACCCAGCGTCGAACATGCGGTCAAAAATAAAATAAAAATACATGAGCGGTCGAAATTTGTGCATAACCCGGGCATGTTGGGCTATAGATTTGCCCAGCCCTGATACATATACGAGATGCCAGTCTCACCATACAATTTCAAATTCGTACCTGTGGAATACAGCAACGGCATGAAATCTGGATGGGACAAAAATTAACGAGAACTTGAATGGGGGAATGGGCGTTGTTTGCTTCCGCAAACTTTGGCCATCGTTTTTCTGTGACTTCCTTCTGCATCACTTCACTAAAAAGTGTCTTTTATGCTAAGAGCATCAGAGTGGTTTTTTATTCTTCCCTGAGCGTCATTGAATCTCGCTGGTTTCTTACTCTGCAGCCGAGGGTGGTTTTTGTATTTTTCTGTACAAAATCGCGGGGTATTTTCATCCGCTATGTATAGAGAAAGTGTCAACACAGCACCTCCTAGATATAGAAGGCCTCTGCACTGTTTGCCATAAACGTCATTCAGACTACCTAGCAAGTTTGCCACATTTTGAAACACAGCATCCTATTTCGTTTCTTCTTATTTTGGCGTAGAATATTCTTGATTGGCTCAAAAATACCACATAGTGATTGGATGGGGGGCATAGAAATCGCCACTTCTGAGCCCGATCATTACTTTTCCGCACAACGATGATACTGGCACGAGCAGGGCTTTTTTTTCCCCTGAATATTCTGAGGGAAAATGGACTAATTACTGACGTCACAAGCAGAGTGCGGAGGCCTTACCCGGAGGAGGAGGTGCTGGTCAACAGCGTAGCCCGCAAAACTTCCGTGGGATGAACACCGCGAGTACTGTGTTCAATCTTCGTTTTTTTTATTTTGTTACGCACGCTATTTTCAGTCTCAAAACTGGTATAGGGTAACTTTTGAACGCCTGTTGATCATTTTTTAAATTGGAATTATACCTCTACAACGGACGGTTGATGGGATATAGGCCGTGCTAGCACTTACAGGACACCCTACATATACCAGAAGCTGACCTTATTGCAGGAGAAGAACATTTCGCTCTCATCCCATTCGGTGTTTAATGTTGCGAAAAGACGTGCGTAACAAGTCGATAAATATCGGATTTCAATTCTCTCCTGACTTTTGCCTTTCGTTTCTCTCTCTATCTCTTCTTAATGTGCAACCGATACACATATGCCGAAAGGAAGTTTCAGGTTTTTGCCAGTAGTGACTATTCTATTACGGTGAGCATTATATTAATGAGTTAGTAGAAAAGAGATATGGTAAACATGTTTCCATTGGAAGCTTATTTTGCTTCTGCAAATCAATTACTTCTTACGTAGCAACAAGTGTGTTTTGGTATTTATTTCTATTTGATGATTCAGATTAAAGAGAGTGAAATGAGTCCATTAAAGCGATACGGCATTCTGATTTTCTAATTTTCAAAGTCATTGATCATGAGGATGAAAATTTCAGTCAAACTCAGTTATAAAGACCTCGGTTGCAATGCCACTTCGCCTAAAACTTCAATAACACAGCTCTACAAATTTTCTTTTGTTTGGTACCTGGCATTTTGTAACTGATTTTGATTATACATATTTGGTAAGCTGATTTCAAATACGAAAACATATCTTCTCTATCTGCTGTACTGTTCGAGATTCGGCGAAGCTGCATCATGCAGAATTCGAGTGTTCAACTCATTGAATAGTGGTTGAGTTTTTATGTGGATTGGTTCCAGCTTTTTTTGCCTTCCTTCTTCTCCGTACTGCTATCATATGATTGTGAGAAGCCATATTTCGTTGATATAACCTAGTGTTTACATCTAACACAACTTATAAAATTCTTTGATTTCTTTCAAACCGAGCGCAACACCGGTATATCGTCATGCGCAATTTACTGCCGAATGAGTTGCACCGATATTGGTTCTTTATTTTGAAGGTTGATCGTCCAGTTGAAGACGTTTCCAGCAGTATGATGAAACAGCCACAGTGGTGGTCGGCTAGCCCATCTCCCCATTGAAAAGTCTTGCCACAGAGAGCAACAGTCCCACAAACAGTACAAATATTCAGTCACTACACATCACTCACTTCACTTCTGAGATATAGATGGCAGCACTGAAAAATCATACACAACACTAGATACGCACTCATACTGTTAGGTACACCCACACTTACACTTCCGGCACAACTCACTAGGTAGCCTATGGCGATAGACCTGAGTTCTGCTCGGTTTGAAAAAAAAAAAGTATGATGAAACACTGGTTCTCGTCCGATCACCGAAGTTAAGCAGCATCGTGGTACGGTTAATGCTTGGAGGGTGACCACCTGGAAACACTGCGTGCTTTTGACATCACTTTCAAGAGCCCGAGGGGTCATTCAAGTATTACGTCAGCATCAGGGAGGGGGTTTCGGATTTGCTGACTTTTGATGACGAGGGGGGGGGGGGTTTGAAGGTTGCTTACGTCATCAACCATCCCTTTTTGAAGATATGAAATATTCTAAGCTGCTGATGAAATTTTGCTGACAGGGGTGGGGGGGGGGGGTCAGTGTTTTGTTGACTTTTGCTGACAAGGGGGGGGGGGTCAAAAATAGCTGAAAATCTGCTTAGGTGATACTTGAATGGTCAGAAACAAGTTCTTTACATACCGAGCCTGGAGCGACCACCGATAGCTGGCACCTTCATTTCCCACCCAACTCCACTAATTGGAAATTGCTGTATGGCGACATATGACCGGAGTTGGTGCCGGTAAAGTAGTCGAAGAAGGTGTGTAAATCACCCTGACTTATTATATACGTATTGAGTACCCTCATAATAGAACAGAAAAGACATTCCTGATTTTATTTAAAAATAGCCTAGTTTGAGTATTTTGGCGTTAGGCTTGGTCACCAATATGAAGTTTGGACTACACACATTGTGAGTAAAATTTGTGAAGAACGCCAAAGACTACTAATGGGATGAGAAGGAGCCTAAAACTTGGTGTTCCAATGGTTTCGAGGAAACGCCAACTTTGATGACTTATTTTTGTATTGCGAATATTACTGTCATAAACCGAAATAACCGCAGCATGTGGACATATCCTGATTTGGCCTCTGCGATACTTATTGCTCACTCAAAGAAAATGAAAGAAGAATACGATATCACAGCTTTGGTCATGGAGAAGATTAGATTTCACAAACTCAATGGGTGATTTTTGTGGACTTAAAAATGATTAACTTTCACTGGTCAGCAAGAAGGCTACACAAAATATCCTGGCTTCTTGTGCCTATTTGACAACACAGCCAACCCATACCACTGGATAAGAAAGGAGTGGCCTATGAACGAGAACATGGGTTTTGTAGAAAAAAATTTCATTTTTGAACCCATTCTGTCGGACGAGACAGAATACCAAATCTTGCCTCCGCTGCGTATAAAGCTAGGGTTATTGAAACAATTGATGAAAACTCTTGATCAGGAGAGCCCTTGCTTTGCCTGGACAAAAAATGCATGAAATAAGTGCAGAACATTTGATGGTCCTCAAATCAAAAAGTTCATAAACGAAACGATCCTCATTTCATGGATTCAGAGCGAAAAGCAAGGATCTCATTCGTTCATTACTTGCATAAAAACAATGGATGACCGATACCAGGGCTGATGGGATACTCATATGAAGGCAAACTACAGTTGGAATCTGCTAAGAGACTGTGTAAACAAAGTTCATTCAAGAATGTCAAACAAAAGAAGCTTTCGGAGTAGAAGAAGCTAACATTTTCTTTGGTTTTTATTTGAATCTTCTTATTTTTAATTTTAAATTAAACTATTGTAGATTTACAGGAGTGTAGCTGTGTTGTTGTTGTTGTTTTTTTCTTTCAATTAATTAAAATGTTTTACAAAATTTCTTGAGGAGTTGTTTTTTAATTCAACGTCTATACCGTAATTTGATGTTTTAACGTTAAATATTTTAGACTAATATTTTAGTACAGACCAGTTTTTTATTTCAATTGGTTGATTTGTTATTGATTTTTAAAATGCGTGTCTAGAACATCTCGCGTTCACCCTGTAAAACTATTGGAATTCATTAAAATACATATATAGCGATGATAAATAATCATTTATATTTTCGGTCTTGAAAATAAATAAGAAAATTAATCAAAAGATGATAATAACAGTACAGTAGATTAAAATATTTAGAAGAGTATCACATAATCTGTGCAAAGGGTTTTTTCGCTTAATAATTTATACCAAAAAAACCTCATTTTTGGCTCGAACGGGTTTTCAATGGATATTTGAAGCCAGAAAAGATTGAAAAATACAGGAAGTTGAAGAAAAGGTGCGGAGAGAACAAAGATAGAACACAATAGATCACTCTCAGTCACCGCAGAAAAGAACCAGGCAAGGTTTCCATGCAGGTTAGGGCGTAACTACGCGTACGTGTCAATAAAGCGACGTTTAATGATTTTATCACGGTTATTATGTACCGAAAAAAGGAGCTGCGTCGGGGCGTCGAATAAATAAATAAATGAATAAAAGAAGCGAATAAAAATAATTTCCCTAAGGGAAGGCGATAACCCGGGCGGCGATAAAAAAAAAGAGCGGTATATTTTTTTATTTATTACCTTCTGCACCTTGGCTTTTTTGGCTCACCTAATAGGATGTTAAGGCTCCTCGAGGCGTGAAACCCGAAATAAATTCTTTTCTGGCCATGACGTTAATAAAAGATGGAATTCGATAGCAACTTTCATCTGTTTACGGGCTCCTATCGTTATAAATTACGCCGCTGTGGTCGATGTCTACATCGATCGCTTTTGGCAATACACATAATGAGTGTCCGAATTCCTAACTTCACTCGCTCAAATTATAATTGAAACGGATGTTTTATACGATACTGACGTAACACGAAGTTACATAGTATTACAAAAGGTAAATTTCACTAAAGAATTTCCTGTAAATATTATGAACAAGCAAAGAAGGGCCTCACAAAATGAGATCTGGTTGAAATTTTCGAGTATTTACCAGGTAGGACCTCGGAAAAATCATTTGGTCCAGGGGGTGGGACATGATGGTCTTGGGACGGCCCTGCTTACGAATGCACTCATAAACCAGATTATAATCCATTTCTTGAACCATCAGTTTCACGATTTCCGTGGCCCGAGAGCCTGACATTTTTGGACCTTCTTGTGAGCAATGGTTTTATATAGACTATTTTTTTCTGAAAATTCGACATCCAAAATAGCATGACATTATGACAGGATGCACGGAAATGCTGCAAAGTATCTACATAAAAATAAGAACACATTAAAAAATATTAATCCCCCCCCCCTTTTACTTATCAGCTAATGAAAAAAAAGTAATAATTATGTGAATTTTTCGGTAGATAATTTTAGTTCTAATATATATATATTAAATCCTTAAAACCTTTTCTTTTTTTCAAAATTAGTGCGAAAAGAATTAATTGACCTGCTACTTTAAAGTACCGTCAGTACTTTAAGCTTACAATAAAACTATGAAATATCAATTAAGATGCGCTGAATAATGCAGTTGTATGCATATTTATTTAGTTTACCACAAAAAACGCTTTATGTGCTACATATGGAGTCATATATATATAATTGGAGTTAATATATATTATATTGGGTTTGTTATATATTATATTGGAGGAGCGTGATTTACAAAAGTGGTATCGCCGTAAATAATTTTACAGGAGCGAAACATCCAATTGAAATTTTATTAATTAACGTCTAATTATAATTTTTTGGTGGCGAATAAATATCAACGGTGGTACTAACAACGTTGATTTTAGAAAATATATCAAGAGCAGCATATTGGTGAGACATTATGATGATTCTCTGCCTCTCAATACAACGTTAACTCCCCATACAAATTTTTTCCCGGATTTTCTCTTGGTGGGCAGAATATCGTTATATCGAGATTTAATTTACTAGTTCCACGAATTAAAAATCCTACGTTAAAGTTGTGATAGACTTGCAATTCACCATTGATGGCGTGCAATCTACACCTCACAATATGTATTAACGATACTTACAAATACCGGGCGCAAAATTGCTTAGTATTTGAAACACATGGACATTATTCTACAGAAATGTTGAAATAAATCGAAATTTGGATCAATGATATTGCTGTTTAAGAATCAATGAAAAAATTTATAATTAATTAATGGAAAGTGATTCCATAACTAATGGAAAACGATTACTGATTCAATGGAAAATAACGACAAAATCGATGAAAATTAATTCAAAACTAATAATGGAAATAACTTTCAAAATCACTAGAAATTCAGAATTTCTAGTGATTCGAATATTGCACTTAGAAACGTGGAAATAATTTGTTGTATGGCATCAGGGGAGACAGAGCAAAAAGTTCCCAATTGTGTTTTTGGACAACAGAGTATCCTTACAAAAAGTTGTTTTATTTTTATTTTAATAACTATACATGGCATCGCAACATGAGTGACGTATCTGAATTTCTTAACTTCGCACGTCTATAATCCGAATATTAACTTTAATATCTGGCACCGTTTCCTTGCTAATCCAATTTGAAAACTATCAGTCGATTGTGGGACGCTCTACATTTGTATTTGAATTAGAAGGTGGCAAAAAAAATCCATGCTAAATATATTTAATGTAAATTGCTGGGGACACAATTTAGAAAAATTCCGTGAGAATGACCGCGATGCAACTGTTGCATCAGGTCATGTCATAAGTATTTTTTTTTCTTCGCGCAAGAAATAAGAGGGACAAAGACCTGTCTGAAACACAATTCTGAGTCATCATACTGATTCACTCCCCGAGTTCTCTGTCAACTGCCAAACTGTTTTTCGATACTGCGTTGGAAAATATCCAGTTTCAGACGAAAAAGATAAATTCCATCGGCACGTATTCACACTTTTTTTCTTCTTTGAGATGGCTCTGAGAACTTTGAAGAAGATTTGAATCGGTCTTGGGAGGAAGGTCCGGCGAAAAAGGTGGGCGGAACATTTCTTCTACCTGTCAGAATTTCTCAGGCTCATTAGGGAACTGTAGAAATTCATATGCTGCGTGTTGTTGAATCATTGTTTATCCGTTCCTTCACTTTTGACACATATACAGAATTCTATGAATGACACTGAACGTTTGAACGGGCCAAAACAGTAGTGTGATCAATTTTCAAGCACCTGGTTGGGATTGTTCTCAAAAGTCGTTGACTAATAAGCAACCCTCTTTGAACTGGCTGATGTCTCCAAATCGGAATTTCTTTTTTTTGAATCAATTTTGATATATGAGAACATTGAGTGTTCCACAACCGTATGTTGCTGTGATATTTTGAGCCACTGTGATCACTGTATGCTTCTGATGGAACCCACATGGAGCATAAAATGTTATAAATGTGTTTCAGATATCCAAACACACGTATATGCATAAAAATGGATGTGTATATACGTAATGAATTGTTGCATTTAGCGTCTTACTCTCGTGAACTACGAGTGGTTTTGTGTGCGTATGTGTTGCTCGTGAGTTAAATACGAATTCGATCAAAATGAATAGAAAAATAAGCTTAAGTCATAAGCTTTCAAAAATTTCCTTAATTATTTTGTTTTCGTAATTAGGAAATGGCATATAAAAATTATTCTCTCTATAATTTTAAACACAGGAAGTTACAAATATTTTTATTAAATAGCAAATATAAACGGGAAAATTCAAATGGAATGAGGTTTATTCAAAGTAAGGCTTTTTCTCATTCGATTGAAACTGTTACGAAAATTTTCTCTGGCGTAGTTGAAGAATAAAAAAAAATCTAAAATAATCATAAATATTGATTTCTTGTTCCATTTCAATCAGATATTTTAATGTTAAAAATCAGATGATGAATCGGGGGAAAAAACGGGGTTGAATCGTAAATTATTCATTTTCGAAGTCACAAAATTTGAATATACGTGTCACTTTTCTCAATACCCCCAAGAAAATAATTAATTACTATCACTATTTCGGGGTCCCCCTCCGACATCTCAGATTTCAAGATCTGTCAGATTTTTAATTTTCGGGTCAGTCTTCAACATGGCTATCGGCGACGAAAGAGATAAATTGCGATTTTTATTTTTTTCGGAAAAGAAAGTTATACACATTTTATGTACGCTCATAATTTGATATTTGACTGAGAGAGCTGTGAATCATGTACATCAAATAAAGATGAATTGAAAACGATTCCGAATTTGATAGTAATTTGGGAACTTTACTGATGACAAGCACCTTCTGGTTCTAAATCAATCATGATTATTTCACTAAATTTCTGATGGTCGGTATCATGTTTAGCACGTCTCGGCCGAGAACGATATTTCATTGAAATTTCTGTAAAACTCTTCTGAAAAGTGAACAGTACCCTAGTTTCTAGCTGTTCGAGTCAACTCGTTTTGATACAATTAAATATAAAATAAAATAGATTGAACGAATGAATGTAATAAAATATAAGTATACAGTTTCGAAATCACTTATTCTTGAGAATGAAGAATTTATGAAAAATTAATACATGAATATCTATTAACTTTTAACGTTATTAGTGGTTTGGATGAATAATTCGCTAGTTTTGTGTTCGGATACCGAAAATTTATGTTAGATTTTATGTTAGATGTCTTGGATCTAGACCTCTCCAAGCATACACAATCATAGTGTCACCATACAGCAGTGGTTCTTAACTTATTTGTATCATGCATCCTTTGCTTGTGGTTATTTCAATTTATTTTTTGGATGAGCATTTTTCAGTCAAACGAAAAACACTTCCATTTTTGATAGAATTCGGCGTGTGTGATACCTGCAAAATAAATTATAGTTTCATGCCCGAGATGTGTCGCTAGCATGGTTTCGAACAAAGAAACTTGGTTGGTCCTAGGTTGCCGTAAAACACAACATCCAACTGTAATGCACGAGTGAATCCTGTAGACCAGTAGTTCTCAAACTTTTGTCACCAGCGGTTTCCTTGCCCAATTCATGGTTTATCTGCGGCTCCTCAGAATAGATTGGTAGATATTTCTACGTATAAAATCAAAGAATGAATAGGCACATAAATCAATGTATACAGCTCCTCGCGGTGCTCACTTTGAGAAACACTGCCGTAGATGATACTTCCTACATTGGTTTCAGTATTTCTCCTCGCCAGGTTCTAGTTTATTAAAAAAAGAACTGTCGAATTTCTTTATTGTCGGCATTTTGATTTTCACGATGGTGAAGATGTTTGGCAAGCGAAAAAAATTCTAGATTGCCAATGGGCATAGAGCAGTGGTTCTCAACCGGTGCTGCGCGAGGAAAATAAAACAAAGCAATAAAATTAAAATAATAATAATAATTAAAATATTTTTGAATACTGAAAATAAATCAGTAACTTTGAAAAATAATTGAAAAATTGGCCTATGGGGCTCCGCCATAGAATGATTTTACTAAAAAAGGGCACCGCGAGTCAAAAAAGGTTGAGAACCGCTGGAGGTAGAAAGAGCAAAACCCTATTTTTTTCTCCGCCAACGTTGTGTCACGTGACTGTCGTTCTTTCCTGTGGTGGTGAATTTCCTATCCTTAGCAGGACGAACGCAGTTTGAAATCTCCGTAAAAATGGTATTTGCGTGTTGTGCGATTTCGAAGAAGAGTTCTTAACGTTTCGCATTTGCCTATTATCGTCATATGTTTTCACGTTTTTGAATGAATAGCCTATAAGGTATTAAATCTTGCGATTGTGAAGTAGATTATCACAAAACCCGTGTTTTTAGCGTGGCAGTCATAAGATCTTTTAATAATATTTTTCGTGCCTTATCAGGCTATTAATAATAAATTGAATAACTACGCATTTTTGAAGTTATACCTAAAATCAGTTGTAATTTAATCTCTCTGTTTGAATGCTGCTATCCGTGTATGTTCACAGGTTTCTCTTGGCGACCCCATTTTTCGCCAAAAGAGATTAGTGTTTTGATGACTGAAACAGCCAAAATTTTGTATGAAATTAACATTTTTGGGAATTGAAAGTTCCAATGAGAGAGAGAGGAAGAGCGCCACGCGTTATTTTTACAAATTCGTTTACAAAGAAATCAAATTTTTTATGACTTGTCAGAAATTAAATTTTTGGAAATTTATCCTGATTTTCCATCTGAATTTTTTTTTCATGCCCATGAAACAAATAAATTAAAAAAAATATATTCTTCTGTCGCGTGAAACATGAGATTTCCCAAAAAATCATAATTACCAATTATTTTAATTAAATGAAGTTGATTAATTTAGACTGATTAAAAAAGGTAATTGATTTGAAATTTACACTAACCACAAAGAAAAATATGCTAAATTAATATCCAATTTGTTTAAACTTCTCAAATATACCACCAGTTATAGGCGCTTGGGCATAGGAGCTGAGGCCATTTGAGCCCCCCCCCCTAATAAATTTTGTAAAGAATTTCGTAATTTCTGGAAAAACAATGCAATGCACTTTCCCTCTCATGCGTACGCAAGTGAGTGCCTTATATACGGGAAAACCAGAAACTTTCAGCACCCCCCCCCCCCCCATAATGTTTCCTACATGTCCGCGCCTCTGCTACCAGTTACCATGTATACAAATTGATCAATTTGGTCATAAATTAGCGGAATGGCCAAAAATAGGATAATTTTTCATTTAACCCAAAAAACAACAGCAAAGATAAATGATTCCTAGAATAGCGAAATTTAAGTTTATAAAAGATAATAAGTTAAGATATTATTCTAAGTTGTGTTTTAATTCTTCCAGTCATTCCATTTGGTCAGCACATTCAGCATACAAATATCACATTTTTTGAAATCATTTCAGTATAATATACGATATAATACTTAAATGGTTTGCACGATAATACTTAAATAGTTATCAAACTTTAATATTTAATGAAGTGAAACAGTGTTTTCATGTGAATTAAATAAGGTAAATAAAATGAATTGGGGGGGGGGGGAGATAATGGGCATGTGGTGCAGTAGGAAAGACACACTAGACCACCCCTTCAAAATTTGTTTGTTCTACGTATTTTGATACTCAGCTTTTTTACTTATGGTAATATTATTTCTGTACGACAGTGTCAAGTTTGAAAATCACGTGATTAAAGCCTGACTTTTGAACCCATTGTACCCCAATCATGCCATAATTTTCTCACAGAACTTTTAACAAGGGGCTGAAGCAAGTTAACACAGTGCCAAACACCAATCTGCGGCTTCTCGATCTTGTTCTTGTCTGCCACAACCGGATATCGTACCGTATTGAACACTGTGAATGTCCTCTAATTATAGAAGAGAGGCACCATCCGTCTCTTGAAATTTTTCTCCAAGTAGAATGCCAGGCGAAATACATAAGAAATTGTGGAATAACTTCCTATCAGTTCAATAGAGCCGACTTTGCTAAACTGTACCACTTGCTAGGAAATTTGAATTGGGACAGTCTCCTTCACATTAATGACGCTGACTCTGCGGTGAGTCTATTCTATGAGTCTGCATCGGGTACTCGGCTCTTGTGTTCCACAAAAGAAAACACATCGACGTAAATTCCCTCCATGGTTCAACAGTGAAATCATTAACAGCATCGCCATAAAACATCAAGCTAGGAAAAAATATCTCCGTACCGGGAGTGTGGAGTCTAAACTTCACTTCTGTTTGGTCAGACGCTTATGCAAGGAAAAGATTCAAACTGCATATAGGGACTACTTAAAACATATCGAAGATGGTCTTCAACGGGATCCTTCATTGTTTTGGCAATTCATAAAGTCCAAACGAAAACGTGACATTATTCCAAGCACAATGCACTTTAATGGCTCTACTTCTTCAACTGGCCAAGAAACCGCTAATGCCTTCGCGGATTACTTTGAATCTGTGTTTACGAATAGAAATATTTCTTTACAGTCGTTTTCACAAGGGCAGTTTTTGACTGAAACTGACCTCTTCCATCTCGCCCATATGCAGTTTAGGGAAGCTGACGTCTTATGCGCTATAAAGAAGCTCAAGTCATCCAGGGCCATCGGACCAGATGGTATTCCGGCTTACGTAGTCAAAGGTTGTGGTGAATTACTGGCACGTCCGTTAACAATTATATTTAATAAATCAGTGAGTACAGGTTGCTTCCCTTCGTCGTGGAAATTGGCAAGTATAGTTCCCATTCATAAAAAGGGCGACCCATCCAATGTAACTAACTACAGACCAGTTTCGATTCTAAGTTCATTCGTCAAAATTCTCGAATCATTTATTTATGAAAAATTGTATAATCACTTTGCGCCTTCGTTGAGTCCGTTTCAGCACGGTTTTGTTCGCAAACGCTCAACTGTAACCAACCTTGCGAACTTCACCCATGATCTGTCGGTTGCTCTTGACAATGGGGAACAGATAGACACCATATACACAGATTTTGAAAAGGCTTTCGATCGCGTAGATCATCATGTGCTCTTAACAAAATTACGCTCGCAACTTTGTTTGTCAAATGAATCTATAGCTTGGTTCGCTTCCTATCTGAGTGACAGAACAAACATCGTCAGGCTACCATCAGGACATCTTTCTAAACCATATACAAGCACGTCTGGTGTTCCTCAGGGGTCCAATCTTGGTCCGTTACTTTTTCTCATCTTTGTAAATGACTTACCGTTGCTCTTCAAAATAGCCGCTGCCTCATGTTTGCTGATGACCTAAAATTTCATCGATCAATTCAGTCCATAGAAGACTGCTTGGCTCTTCAAAATGATATATTGCATCTTAATGATTGGTGTCGTGACAACAACCTTGGTCTGAATGTTTCAAAGTGCAGTGTCGTTTCATTCACGCGAAAATTACATCCATTACATTACGATTACACCGTAGATACAGCGGCTATAGAAAGAAAGAGCATGGTAATGGATTTAGGTGTAATCTTCAAGACTGATTTGAACTTTAGCGCTCACGCGGAAAGTGTCTTGTCGAAATCCAACAAGTCACTTGGCTTTCTCGTAAGGTCGTCTGGGACATTCATCTCAGTTCCAGCGATGGTACGGCTGTATTTCGCGTATGTCTTGCCCTCACTTGAGTATGGCTCAGTGATATGGGGCCATATTCCTGCAGTGATGAACGTACGTATTGAACGTGTACAGAAAAAGTTTTTGAGGTCATTATTCCGAAAGACTTTTGGTGTGTACGTCCCAGATGCGCCTACTTCGGATCTTCTCTCTTTTTTCAAGATGACATTTCTCTATAGCAGACGTACTAAGCGAGATCTATCATTCCTTCATAAAGTTCTTCACGGCAGAATCGACGACTATTATTTGACGAGCCTAATTAATATCTCCGTGCCATCTCGCGAGCGACGGGTTCATAGTTCCCGAATTGTCTTTTATTTTCCTCGTGCACGCACGAACATTTTAAATGCTTCACCAATTTTGCGAGCATGCAAGCATTATAATACGGGTGAATTCCCTGATATATTTCACAGGAATTCCATGTTCTACTAGGTACTATATGAATTTGTATATATTTTATGTTTTCTCATCTATTTTGGTCGTTTTGTCTTCCTCATATTGAATTCACAATGTTTGCTTCCGTTGCGCATATATATTTTTGTATTATACAATTGTTGATGATTTTTTCTTTAACGTGTAAATTATTATTATTATTTGCTTTTCTATTGATTTCCATTACTTTTCCCATCTCTGTAATTGGGCTCAGCCTGTTGAGGTGTGTAAATAAATAAATAAACAATTTCCAAAACTTTTTAGGTAAAAATTTATTTTTTAATATTTTATTCTTGAACTTGATGATCGTCTGATGAACGAAAACTAGACATGCAATGAAAACACAAGATGATTTGAATTTCTAAGATAGAAAGAGGAAATAAAGCTTATATATATCTTATTTAAAATTCATTGAATTTTTTGAAGAGCCCAATTCGAACTCGTCGTGATTGAAAAATTGTTATTTTAAAAAAATGATCAATTTCTTGGAGGTTCGTCGCAGAGTTCCTCGGAGAACACTTTAAAAGCCATGGAACTGAAAAGAGTAGAAGAGGGAAAACAACATGTGTCGCAAAATTAGAGATAGTAACCAACCATTGCAACTCCACCAACGACAGTAACGTGGTGTCATGTTAAAGAAATGAATAGACTAGCCTTTTCTGTGATATATCTCCTCTAGGGGAAAAATTCGAAATCGCCAAATTTGGCGCATCTCGCTAACAAAATTTTAGCCCGAGAAAACGGTGACAGATATTGAAGTCATTCTTGAGGAATATAGGCTAAATGTGCAAAATCAGAATTTTCAGATACGACATTCATGTTGCAATGGGATGTATAATTATTAAAATAAAAATAGTAGGTATATAATGTAGGTGTCGCGCTTGTTAAGTGCTCATGTAATATCATCTACCTTTCAAATAGGATGCAAGAAAGTGGTACTCAATGCCGTTTTTCTAAATTAAATATAGTAAATATGTGCAATTCGTATTGCAAGATTTATTCAAAATAGAGGTCAACTCGAACTTGCTGAATACCTGACTAACATGCGACCCAAACAAATGGGGAAAAAACACCGTTAAATATAGTTAAAACGGTTTACCCGTATGTACTGCTGTTTTTTAACAACTTTCCTTCGAATTCGAATATCTCAGTGAATATTGCTCTTAGAAATTTTATTGGCAAAGACAAGACAACTGGTGTCTAATTGGGTTTACGTGTACACGGGGAAAAATATTAAATTAATAAACAATCAAATTGAAGTTTGACGTAAAAATGACTTTATCCTCGAAAATGGTATAAGTAGTCAAAAATTTATTATTGCTTTGACTATTTTGGGGCACTTTCTGCAGAAAAATATTATTAAATTTCACTTCAGTAGCATTTTAAAGAAAAGTGACAAGAAAGGTAGTCGGATAACTTAAACGCAAAGAAATTTCAACATTAAATTATATAAAAAAACTTAAAGGCAAATCGTAATTATCCAAGTCCAAATTAACCAAGTTGGAATTAATCAACTTCCACTGAATTATTGCTGCCACACGATTTATATCACCATCGTTTTTCATGCGCTTCGAACCTGGATTGTCCTACAACTTTTCGAAGCAGTTAAACGGAAAGGAGAGGTCGGGAAGTAACTGGTAAAGGGAGAAATCTCTCTCTCGCGTAGGCAGTACAATGATTGCAAGTATGTGAAGTTGCTTATTCGGTTATCACTATAGGAGAGAGAGAAAAAAATGGGTCGGAAAAAAAATGATTCGGAGTTTAAGAAGCCGAACGTACAGCTCGGGAATTCTCTTCCACACGTTAATGGAGCATCTCGCGTGAGTTGATGGTTTAGGGCTACTAAATCACCCTTTCAAAACTGCTGTTTCAGCGCCGAGCTCTCGGTAACAACATCGGGAACAAAACCGATTAGAGCAGGCATTATGCGTCATTTGAACTTGGGGGTCGTATGTGTGTTTGTGTATTTATTTTTTTCCGCTTTGTATTTCTTACGGGAACTTTTTCCGTGTTGTTTGTGTTGCCATCTTCTCGAGTCATCGCCGACTTGAACAATTTTCGCCTGACTTTGAATGCCGTTACGGTAGTTTTCCCGCGAATGCTTCATTAGGCTTCCGAATCAGTCCACGGCACTCAGTATTTTTTTTTCATTTCTTTTATTATTCCCCTATTCTTATTTCTTCTTCGCATTACACCATGTCGACGGCGTTTGAAACGAAAGAAAGGAAACCGTTTTATGGAAATCTTTCTCTTCTTCTCTGCTGAACCTTGCGGGGCGAAAAAAGAGCCAAGTCTGGAAACTATTAAAGGAAGGTTGCATATACAATTACAGGAATTTGTTTAGGTGCGCAGAATATTTGTGGAAATAAGTAAAGTGTTCTCTTTTCTTGTATGTAGATATAAACACTCATGCCTCGGCATAACGTCACCGAATAAGAATCACTTTATAATTGTGAAGTGACTTGATAACGAGTGAGCCATATTTGATAATTACGACGGCAAGTTCATTCACAAACTGGTGTAGTGGGATGACGTCAAGAATGATGGACGTTATATTGTGGTCTTAGTATACCGGGTACATAGGAAAGTCATTTTAACCTGGAATAACTTGCGGACCATTGAGTAAAGCATACTTGCAACAAGAAAAATTATAAAAATAACTTGTAGATGTCAGATACCTCATTCGTATTGCAAAGGGTTGTATAGTTATTAAAATAAGAAAATTAACTTTTGATTTGGTGAGCCTGTCTCAAAATCCCCAATTAGAAAGTTATCGCCCTGCCCCTCCTGAGCCATGAACAAATTCCAAGTTTTCAAGTGCAATATTTGCCGAGATATTTAAATTCTAATATCGCTGAAAATGAAAAAAAAAGAACCGTATAAATTAATGAACACGTTTCTCTCATTTTCAGCGATTTTTGAATTCAAATATCACAGCGAATATTTCACTTAAAAGAATTAATTTTTCTTTCGTTCAGCTCAAGAGAGACAGGGCAACATGTTCTAGTGTTAGGACAGGGTGACCAAATAAAACGTTAGTGTATTTTTCGATAAGTACACAATCCCCTGAAACATTAATGACGCATCTGAGGTCTACACGTTCTTTGGATACTTTTTATAACTAGAAGTATGCTTCTAGGATCAACGATTTGCGAATTACTCCAGCATAAAATGGACATGCGGCGAGGAATGCTATTCCTGCCAACGGATAGCTGTGAACAAGCCCGGTTCTAGAAATTTTGTCGCCTGAGGCGATTTTTTGTTTTGCCGCATTTTGAATACGACTGTCTGAAAAGAGTTTTCTTTCTTCACGTCTATTACCATAATGCAGTGGTGCCCAAAGTGTAGGTAACAACCCCTGATGAGGGGTGGGTCAAAACTGATGATTAGGGCCGTAGTTCCCAAACTTTTGCCATCCGTCAGGCCCGTCATTTAGGGGGGGGGGGGTTGGTGGGGCCGTTGCCCCCCGGCTTTTGAAAATACACTACAAATGGTATATATATATATACAAATATATATGTATATATGCATACCTTGCGTACATGTTCTTTGCCCCCCCCCCCCCGTAAAAAGTTGAAATGACGGCCCTACCACCAGTGGTTCCCTTGCCATAAGAACGTTTGTCAACGGGCTCTCCCAGAATAGTCTACAAACGACCTACTTCAAAGCACTAAATAGGCAATCGTCAATATCCACAGCTCGCCGTGACGTCCTTGATAAAGAGTAGAGGTACCGTGGCCCACCCTTTGAGAAACACTAGCCTAACCCCATAGTAAAGACACAGACAGTGAATAACTCAATAATTTAAGGCGTTCTTCGTCGGAGACAAGCTTGGCACTAGTATAGTGTCGACGTTTCTGGCGATATTTCCGGCCGTCAAATTACAATAGAGGAAGCGGGTCAAAATAAGCCCGAAGAGGCAATTGTGAGAAGTTGAGCAAACAATCCAAACTTGTTGAGGTATTCGGCCAAAATGAAAGTCAACCAGAAAAGTGTTGATAAAGATCCTTTACAAAGAAGAAAAGGAACCGAATTTCGGAAACCAGCTTCTGTAGAGACCTGAACCCGAAGAACCAGATGCACGAAGGTTCCCATCACTTAATGCGATTTCGGATCTTCCCGATCTATCTGGAAAAAATAAAGTCCGGCTATAGACCGGCGGCATTTTTTGGAAGTACAGGAGAGGAGGTCTATTGAGATGAATTGGGCATTGAATAGTGAATAGCAAAGAAATGAAATCATTTCTTTGCTATTCAAAGCATTTCAAAAGTAACGTATTTACTTGCGCTTATTTATGCATTCGAGCTTTTCTCCTTCAAAAGGACTCCGATGTGTAAAAATCTGTGAGAATGATAAACAGCGTCATAACAAATCTATCATAAAAAATGCCGCCCCTGTAAACAATAAAGCCCTAGGTGGCTGCCTCGTCACCTCCTGCCTGGCACCGACCCGGATGGTGAGCCACAATAGAGCATCGAATGGTGCTTCATATGCTATTGCTCTAAATTCGGGGGGGGGGGGGGGTCTTCATCCTTTCAGACACGGCGGGCAAAATTGAAAGTTTCCACGAAGCCCGTAGGCCACCAACTAATGTAATTTAGGGATATCGTATAACAGAAAACGGTCAGTGGGGCCTCGAGTTGCAGGGAGTAAAATAAATGAAGACTTTTAATCATTCTGAAATTATTTTTTTATAATTATCAATTTCGATTAGTTCTGAAATAATTTTTTTCACTAATTCTGAATTTTCTTTTTTGATTAATTGCGTACTGATTAAAGCTGCTCTATTCTGAGAAAATTTCAAATCTGAAATCATTTTAAATGATTCACTTTATTTATTTTAGGAATCCCTGGAGGAATCATGCTGATCCCTTGAAAATATATGAGGTTCACTGTTAAAAAAATTATTATTGTTTATTAATTCTGAAAAAAAAATTTTCTTTCAATAATTACGCAACTATTATTTTATTGATTGCGAAATAATTTCTATCAGAAATTACGAAATTACTTCTGCTATTGATTTACGTTATTTTTTTCACTAGTTCTAAAATTATTTGTTTCAAAAATTCTGGAATCATTTCTTTCGTTAATTTTGAATTTTCATCAATTTTTTCCCCGGAATTATTGCTTCCACATTAATTCGTAAATTTCTTTCATTTGTTCTTAAATTATGCCTTTTATTTATTCTAAAATTATTTATTGACTAATTCCGAAGTTATTTCTTTCATTAATTCTAGAATTCATCGTTTTTCAATGTTTACAACCATCTCCCTAATTTTGGGGCTTTATATCTGTACCACCCGACTCTCCGGTAATGTTATTACACTGACATTTAATACAGTTTAAATTAGGTCAGACTTATTTTTCTTTAATGAAAGTTATACTGGATTTCTCCCCAGTTTTGTCAATTTAAGGTGACACGTGTTCAAATGTCAATTTGAACTTTCGTCCTTTTTGTGAACAGAAGAGACTTTGCAGTGACATATTGTAAGAGAGCCATCTCTCAATGGTTCCCCAACGTTCGAGGAAAAAGTGATTTCTTCTCTTCATCACTCTTCTGGGATCGAACTTGAGGATAGTGACCTAAAGATTCGAGTGAAATACAGAAATAATATGTGTATTAGTCATTTTTTAAAAATTAGAACACCCCAGAAATTTATGAGAGCAATTCATGAAACGCTCAAACTAGAAAGCTCAAATTAAGGGTATGGTTGTAATTTGTATTTTAACTTTTTAAATGATCAACTTGAATAGCACAGGCTATTTGTTTATCAAATTTTGTGAATAAGCAAAGATGATTATCATTGACCTTTAAAAGCGCGCAACGTGGGAAAAATATTCGAGGAAAATATATATATATATATATATATGAAAAATACGGTTTTTTTTGTTAATTTCATCCATTTTACTCCCACCTTTTGTAAAATCCGTGTTACAACCAGTGGTTCTCAAACTTTTGTCACTCGCAATCCCCTTTCCTATTGATTGATCTATGGCTCCTCAGACTAGTTTAATAGAAATTGTCACTCAAAGAAGAGGACCGCTTCAAAGCATAAGTAGAACACACACACATCAATATTTCCAGCTCGTCATGTCACCCCTGACAAAGGCTGACGACGCCCACAGAAGCTGCGACGCACACTTTGAGAAACACTGCTATATAGGCTTGACAACCTCCGTGTCACTAAAGTTACGCATATAGAAATTTTGTAGTAATTAGAAAAGAAAAACTTTGAAACCATTTCTTTCAAATGCTTCAAACCAATTATGTATATCTTCAATAGCGTTTTTTTAATACTGTTTTCAATTCATGTAGGGACTTCTGGACCATCCTGTATAATTTTCAGATGACGATAATATATCCCGTGTAAATTCATTTATTCACCAATTGATAATCATGAAATATACGAAGGATGATTATATTGCAAATGCTCTATAAATTCATAAAACCATTTCAACTTTTTAAACCCTTTTCTTAAACTACATTTTGTATTTTGTACATTTGTCAGATGTACAGAACTGACTCATTGATTCTGATTATATATTAAGAACATTCAAAAATTGTAAATACACTTGAAACATTCAACTGAATATTGTAAAGCACTGTTTTTGATTACATGGGGTGGGGGAGAAATTGAAGCTAAATCAATGTCATAAATTGACAATCCGATTAAACAAGTACATATGCAGATGTACACAATCGTGAGCACTGCTGGAGGTTAGTAATTAAAATACAATTGATTGAGGTGAAAATAGAGGGAAAATTAAAATTAAAAATAAAACTAATTTTACTCGAACCTGAAAAAGTGGTTTCTTTTTCTAAATAATAAAAAAAATCATCGATGGTTGTTTTTACGCAACCACCTTACTATTTGCTGATCAATATCTCTATCATTGAAGAGACGAAGAAGACGCGAGTTCAATGTTCAGTACTGGCAACGGCAACATATGCAAGAAAAAATAATAACCACAAAAACACAACTTTTCTTTTCCAGCAGATTCTAAATTTCCTGAATATCTATTATAGAAAACAATGTCGGGTATTTTTTAAGAAGAATGTTTGAAAGAATTTGACAACTAAAATATGTACGGGAAAAAATGAAAGGGTTATAGTTGCCAATATTTAAAGATAAAAAAATAAAACAGGCTTATCGGGAGTGAAAAGAAGATTACCTTCGGTTTAATCGATCTTTTACGAAACAAAGTATTACAAAAAATCATTGTACATGCACGTTAGTTCACTCCAAGGGTGCCGTCAGGCTTGTGGTAGGCGGATCCTAAATGTTCCTGATATAGGAGCTCAGATGCCAATAAAAGAACGGTTAATGATTTTATCACTGTTATGACATGAAGAAACTTGTACGGTTAAAGCAAATAATGATAATAATGAAAAAAGTATTTAAAGAAGGAAATGGAAAAGCGATAACCAGTGAACGATGCGAAACATTGAAATTTGAAATAATAATTATAATAAGTAAGTAAAAAAGGAAGTTCAATGTTTGATCGCATGTTACGAAATCATCGAGTGGAGCCATAAGGCGGAGCTTTCGGTAAGGAACATGATTAGATAAAAGACTTTCTCTTTGAACTTTCGATTTTTTTTGTCGGGCATTATCGATATCTCATTGACATCGTTTATATTCGATGCGCAGATCGATTTTCAACTTTTGGATGATTAATTACTTTCCGTCGAGATGCGTTAACAAGTTCCTACATTTTGAAAAATCAGGAAAAGGACATTAGTTGATAGGAGTTTATGGATTCATTTAACCGAGAAAAAAAATCTGCAGGGTTTTTTTTAGTAAGTATAGAAATAATATAATAAGATGGCTGTTATATATTGGAGCATGTATTTCTAAACATCGTTTAAAATAATCCTTAAACATTTTTTAGTTGAAAGAATTTCCATCTTTCCAGACGGCCTTTCAAAAAAGTTGTGTAAAATAAAGGGATAAATATCATAATTATTTTTATAATTATTATATTCATTGTGATATGAAATTTATGATTATTATTTAATTTATTTATTAAATTTATGATATGAATATTAAATTCAAAGTAATTGTAGAGAGATTTGACATTTTTATAGTGAAGCTTCTTTTAAAAGTTAGAATATATGAACGGGAATGGAGTACATGAAATATCTACATGAAGATGGAGATCAACTTGATCGAATAAATGTTGTACGTCTTCCTTGATTATGTTCAATGATTATATTCAAAATAAGACATTCAATTGGACACATTGAGAAACTCAACTCCATAAATTGAGATCGTATGTGTCTAAAATTTTCAAAAATCTTTAAACGAACGTATATACGTTATATACAACCTCAATTTATTGATACACTCTTTCTTTCATTTTTACGGAATTCCGTTACAATTTTATAAATTGTACGATAATTTACAAAATACGAGTAAATTTCCGTATATGGTGTACCGTAGTATATGCCGTTTTTGGGATCCAACAATATAGATCAGTTCCATCCAGTGTAACATATTACAAACTATTGCAACTATATATTCCATAATGTTTGCAACGCTTATTTCATACGAAAATGATTAAAATGTCAATTTTTTTTTTTTGTGTTTACCCCGTGTACATGATTTTTGGTTCTCATAAACTTTAAATCTCATTTTCAATTTATCTAACGAATATCGGGGCTCGTTCGAATTAGAGGATGTTCTATAAATTCATAAATATTTTAAAAATTTGTAAAAGTTAAAGGAATTGGTATTTTTGAACGCGAGTTGTGCGAAAACTTTACTATCACGAAGAAAGATTTTCATTGATACACAAAAAAGTTCCAATTTTTTTCAATAGAAGGCCAGGTAAATCAGTCCGGCCATAGTGATTGGACCTGAACCTTTCTTAAATCTCTTCTGTGTGAAAGACGTTTGTAAAGCTTCAGCGGGTGATTCATGGCTTAGATACAACAGTTTCACCATTAGCGCTTTATTCAACATCACAAGAAAACCTTATTTAAGCCCCAGTAACAGGAAAATATGAAAATGAGCCATTATTAGCACACTCTGTATTTCACGGGACTCTAATTTGCATATTTCCAGTGATTTGCTCTCGTGCAGCGTCCTCTATTGTCAAAAATTTGAAATACTTTTACTTCTGTCGAAAGAATTTTCCTCTACGTGGATACGAATAATTTTTTTGCAAATATCATTCAAAATATACCCAATTTATTTTAACTTTTAAACTGTTGATGAATTTATGGGATACCCTGTATTATGATAGGTATTTTGAATGATTGCCACGATTATTTTTAATAGAAATAATTTCAGAACAATAAGATATATTTTTGAAGATTTCACGTACAAGTCAATGGTTCTCTAGTATCTCGATTTCCTGTGATGTTTTATGGAATTGGAATAAATTTTTCTGTCATATAGAAATATCTCACAATATTACTGAAAATACTTTTTTTTTACATTCCGCCAACGTGATGCGGGAGATCAAAAACAGACTTCTACAGCATAAACCAATGGAATGATTTCCACGGAAACGAGTCCATTAAAAAGCCCCAGTTTTTGCTTTAGCTATTAATTCGAACACGGAAATCATCATAATATTTAACGGACCCAAATGAAGCTGGAAATATCCATTTTAATTCAGTAGATGGGAAAAACAATTCCCTTGAGAAAATTAAACCGACCCATCCATAAATTGTTGTCACCATTATGCAGATTTTTTCCGGTGGACCGTGAATTATTTGACGGTGAAGTGAACTCATTATAATCACACACCAAGTGTGAAAATGGAAGATGTACGATTTCGGTGATATATACTCTCGCCCATATTTCCTATAATGGATCGCTCGGATGATTTTTGTATGTAAAAACTATGAGAGTGAAAAATATAGCACACCCCCTTGTTATGCATTTACTAAAGCACATGATACAGTATTGCATTTATATCCGAACTAGCTGTTACCCGCGGCTTCGCTCGAGTGGATTCGATAATCTGAAAATTGCTCAGCGATGATTTCCCCAATATAACATTAGAAACCCCTCATGACATCTTTCTTGGGGGGGACTAAATTTCCAGAAATCCCATCTCAGTGTGAGTTGCCATATTATAAAATAAAACTGCTCCTAAAATTGCATGTTTTGTTGGTTCAGCGGTTTGACCTCAGCGATGATCTCCCCATATAATCTTTGAATACCCCTCCCCCCTCTTATGACCCCCTTAGAGGTTGAATTTTGAAACATCGTTATTGAGTCCTTATTGAGTCTCTATATTACAAAAAAAAAACTACTGACCGAAATTCATACAAATACAAGGACACAACAAGCAAAATTTCCAACAAAGTGATTTAGAAAAAGATGCCCATAACAAATATGGATGTATAGCTACAGCAGCCAACGGCCATACCATGCTGTAAACACCGCTTCCCGTCCAATCGCTGAAGTTAAGCAGCATCGGTCGCGTTTAGAACTTGGGAAGGGGGGGGGGGAATGACCACCCGAGAATACCGCGTGTTGTTGGCATTACTTTAGTGGTTGGGGTGGTATAGTAGTCATAGTGGTAGACTCACATCGCGAGGACCCAGGCTAGAACCCCACCGGCGCCACACTGGTAGTCAACTGTAGTTGGTTTTCTGTGATTCCTAACTTCGAGGCGCGAATGCAAACCTATCTCCCGGTAAAAAGAACGCTCACCACAGAGAGCAACATAACTACAAACGGTACAAATATACAATCACTCACGTCACTTCTGAAATATAAATGGCAGCACTGATAAAAACATCAAACACAACACTATATATGCACTCAGACTATTAAATACATATATTCACACTTCCGTACTACTCATTTATTAGTAAATTGCCCATGGCGATAGACCTGAGTTGTGCTCGGTTTGAAAGAAAGAAAGCTTCACCGATTTCGGTTCAGCGATGATTGTCCCATATAATATTTGAATATTTCCCCCTCGACCAATTAAGGCGTCGAATTTTGAAAACCTCTTCCTAGTGAGTGTTTACGTCATCAAATAAAATGAATAGCTGAATTTCCTATTTATAGCTTCAGTGGTTTCGCCTTTGCACGATTTCTCTATATAATCAAATTTAAATAAAAAAACCCTTAATGAGTCCTTACATCACAAAACGAAACTACTTATTAAATTTCATATTTATAGCTTCAATGGTTTCGGTTCGATGATGATGAATCAGTTAGTCAGTCAGGACATGTTATTTTATATACAGGGTGTTCTGTTAATGGACCGACAAACTCAGAGGGTTGTTAGTAGACATCAAGAGGAACAAAAATTGCAATGGAAACATGGTGTCGCAAACCACGTTGAGAGGGTGAACATCGCAAAAAACGCACGCATGCTCCGACGTCTCGCTGGAACGACAAAAAGTACAATAATAACTACAAAAGGATTTATGTGATTAATTATTACAAGAGTTGTTGTGGAAATGGCAGCCGCTGACATCATTGCACAGTCTACAACGACGTAAAAATGATTTTTGGACGCTCTCGAAAATACCAGATATGCTTTTGATGCCTGCCGCAGCGACGACAATCCGTTGGAATTCTTCCATTTGAGGAGTGAGTACATTGCGCGGTCTCCCTGCATCATGCCGTGTTGGGTGGAAGGTCCCCGTCTCCCGTAGTAGTCGATCGATCGTTTCGGAGGTAGTATGGTGAGCCTCATCGGATATTGCTGTTGGTACATCCGCTGTGCTAAGCGCCCATTGCCATCTACTCGACCGTAAATGACATGCATATCAGCGTATTCCTCGTTCGTGTAGTCAGCCATCACGATACTCATTGAAACAGACAACTACCTGCTACACGTGCTTACTACCACAATGGAGATAATTTACGTTTTCCGCAGCGCGTGATCCTTCCCCAGCGCATGCGTTTCGCGACGCTGCTTACGTCAGATATCGTGCGCGAACCCACGAACGCATTCAGCGATCAACTGACATCCACCTTTCGTCACCTCTGAACTCGGTTGGAGGCTGCGTGCGTTTTTTGCGATGTTCACCCTCTCAACGTGGTTTGCGACACCATGTTCCATTAGGAAGCTTCTTTGTTTTTGCTACTGGCGCTCACATAAGGTTCTCATTGTGATGTCGATATTGCATGCCATTTGCCACAAAATCTCCTGCATCCATCCGGATATACTAAATGTTGCAGTTAAAGATGTTGTCACTCGCTGGCGAACTCATTTATGATGATGGGGGACAGAGAAAACAAGTACTGTGTGATATGCCTGTAAACATTTCTATACATGCAAATAACATATTTTTCCATAGAAATTCTGTGTTTTGCTCTCGTGCAGCGCCCTCATCGGCAAAAAGATTAACTATTTTTGTCCCCGGGCAAAAAAAAAATCCCTCTGCACGAGAAAAGCCTTTTTTCGCCACCACTATCAAACACACTAACTCATTCAATTTTTATGAATTTTTAAATCATTCATGAATTTATGGGCCACCCTGTAGATGGCAGCACTTCGAGCGTATAACACACATACCTCAGATATATACACTCATTGCCATAAAAATTTGCGCACTAAGAAATAATTGTGGGATCGAAACGAAAGTTGGCCTGAAGGTACATGTCGGGCAGATAAGCAAATGATTAGAAATGCAGCGTGATTGCGCATTGCGCTAGAGGGCGTTGAACTTCTTTCTCCTTGGAGTATAAAACAGGTAAGCAGAGCTTGCTGGAGTGTATTTAATCGTTTGCAAAGGAAATGCTGAGGTAGACATGCCGTTACGCCGCCGTCGAAGACCATATGAGCAGTTGTCAGAGTTCGATAGGGGAAGAATCATCGGGATGATTGAAGCTCGGCGAGTAGCTCGTCAACTAGGCCGTTCTGATTTTACTGTGAGGAGGTGTTGGGACCAGTGGACAGAAGAGACGTCATTTACACGGCGACCAGGTTCAGGACGCCCTCGACAGACCAGTCGTCGAGAAGACCGTCACATCATCCGAAACGCACGCGTAGAGCCAACTGCCTCATTGGCCGCTATCCAGACACAGGCAGCAGCTTCACTACGGGCCCCTGTTTCTTCCCGAACCATCGCAAGGCGCCTGGCTGAAGGACGTCTGGTATCGCGGCGCCCATTACGTGTGCTGCCAATGACACCCACCCACCAACGCCTCCGTTTGGAGTGGTGTCGAGCACGACGGGATTGGACTGCAACGGAATGGAACCAGGTCGTCTTCAGCGACGAATCGAGATTCAACTTGAGCAGTGATGACAATCGTGTTTGTGTGTGGAGGCCCCGTGGTGAACGCTTCAATCCTGCCTTCGCTTTACAGCGACACACCGCTCCCACAGCTGGTGTCATGGTATGGGGTACCATTGCTTACGATACACGGTCACCCCTAATATTGATCCATGGCACAATGACAGCCCAGCGGTACGTCCATAACATCCTTCATCCACATGTGTTGCCACTCATGGCAGATCTCCCAGGAGCCATTTTTCAACAAGACAATGCTAGGCCACACACAGCAAGGATGTTACAAGACTGCCTCCGCCTCATTACCACCCTTCCCTGGCCTGCTCTATCCCCAGATTTGTCACCAATCGAGCATATCTGGGACGGCAAGTTGGACACCCTACGAGGTTGGTCGAACTAGAGGCGCATTTACAGCAACTGTGGAAGGAGATGTCTCAGGTCATCATGCGGAACTTGTATGCCTCAATGCCCGCTCGTATCGCATCGTACATTCGCGATAGAGGGGGGTCCAACAGGGTACTAAAACTTCTGTTCATTTGTACTTTTTTCTGCAATAAATGATCCTTTTTCTTGGATTTTCTAATCACTTACGTATATCAACGTAGTATATATATATATATATATAACATACTTATTGATATATAAATAAATAAATTAAAAAAAAAAAAATATATATATATATATATATATATTTATTTATAAGTACGTTAGAATGCCTTCTCCTAACGAACTGTGTCTCATTATGCAACACTTTGCGATATCTATCAATTCGCTAAAAGGCCCTCGGGGGGGGGGGGGTGTATGCGGTGCATGTGCGGTTTTGTAGTAATAGAACATTAGTTGTGTGGAAGGTATTTCTATTTCATCCTTTTCATTACGTCAACTTATACTACTTGGGACAATCCTGGGAATCACCCAGCAAATAGCACCGGTCGCAAAGTGGGAGCCGTAAAGACAAAAACAATCAAAATTACGTAGTTCGATTCAAATTAAATCATGAAAGTTATTCGTAACTTAACGATAGCCTATCATTGATGGATATGACGTTCCCCTGAAGCAGCAGTAGTGCCGTACGAAGATTTGCGTGCGTCATGTACAGTCATGCTCAGTAATCATAATACTAACGTAAAACGGATTGTACGAGGAGGGTAGGAGAGTTAAGGGATAAAGCTTTGTGTGTGTATACACACACCAACGACATGCAGATTTGTGGTTTCCAGTTTTGGAAATGGGGGGTTGTGGAGTAGAACAGTGAGAGGATATGCAAATGTTATGCAAGCGGGGGGGCCCTATCAAACACGTCTCTGTCTTCGCGCCCCTGCCCCGGATCGGGGCCTTGATTTGGTCGCGGATATCAAGACGCAGCCAGGAATTATCGTTTATGTGACAGTTGAACACAGGAAATTGCTATTCACCCATTGCGAAACCCGATTTAACGGATGAGGTATTCTCTCTCTCTGAAGATTTCTAGTTACAGATTAATGCGATGTAGCACTTGAATACGCCGCTGTGATGAGCACCACGCCGATCACTCTCACTCTATACGGTTATCTGTCTATAGATCACGTGAATTGTTATGACTCTAATCGTGAAAAGATGATTGTAATGAACTGACGGAAGCGTAATGTACAATCAATGATTTCCGTACTTTTTTGCTATTTAGCTAAGTGCGTGTGTGCGTATACTCATTTTTTATTTCTCTTGCGACAAAATATCGCATTATTTTGTCGCACGAAATAGCTATTATATCAAGTTAATTTCCCGAATGAAAATGAGGTCGTATAATCGTTACCGACTCTCTCTCTCTCTCTGTGAATGGTATTCAAATGACATTTGCCGAATTGTCTGATGATGTGAGGGAAGGATTCGATGAAGGACAAATGTGATTTTGTTTTTCCGTTATTTAGAATATCCCCACGTCGTTCATTTCCAAACATTAACGGTGCCATTTGCAACTTCCGAAATT
Organism: Pholcus phalangioides; assembly: GCF_987345545.1. Classification (NCBI taxonomy): domain Eukaryota; kingdom Metazoa; phylum Arthropoda; class Arachnida; order Araneae; family Pholcidae; genus Pholcus; species Pholcus phalangioides. The sequence goes on along the minus strand of NW_028301615.1, from coordinate 41,489,330 downwards.
ATCTTTAAAAAATAGTAATAATGGGTTGTTTTTTTTTTATGATTCGTTATACAAAATTACATCAAGAAAATCTGTCCAAAATATCAGAAATAATGTTTCCCTAAAAATAATAATGCTTTGTGAATGATTTTCGGGTTGAAATATGCCAGTGATAACATCAGCTATTGAGCAGTGAAAATTGGTCCGATTACATCTCTATTCTCCGAAAGTATCCTCTATTTTATCGCACACACACACACAACTTTGTACTATTTTCAGTAATTTCTTTTAAATTTTCTGTACTTTTGGAAATGCAGCTGCTTTGAAGCAACCTTAGATCTGGAACCTTTATCCGTAAAATTTTCATCTATGTAAAGTATTCTCCCCTTCATTTCGTATATAACCTATTTTTAACGCAGGAAACATATCTTGAAACACTTTGTTTTTTTTAACCTTTTATTTGGCCGTGTTGCTTTCAAGTATATATAACGTAAGATTCTTATATCTTTTAAGTAAAGGCATTTTTATATTTTGAGCTCGTTTCGATTTTGATGAAAATCTTTGTTCGCGTAAAATCTAATTTTCTGCCAAAATCTGGAGAAATTTTAACAAATCCGGAGAGCGGGAGGAAGGATGAAAAATCGGGAGAGTTGGCAGATCTGCATATGTATACCGGCCCATATTGCAACGCATTCTTCAGCAATGATAGAAAAGAAAGTTGGCAAACAATAAACTACATTTTTATACGAAATTTATGTAAATCATGTAGATACAGTGTGTTCTCTGAAATGTAACATCCAATATTTTTTTCCTCATGCAATAGCATTCAAGGTACCCCTCATTTGCTTTATTTTACCCCTGGAAATTTTTCTCCTTTGGACATTTCAGTGCTTGCAAATTGATTAAGTTAATATTAAAAATATTTTTTCAATATCGGTAGGTTTTACATCTCTGATAATTCTCGGTGGGATGACAATGTCAGTGTTAATCTGAATTTTCAGTCAACTTAATTATTATCAATTACTGCTATTTCTACCAAGCACTTTAAAAATTCATATACGTATATATTTTTAATATTATGATTAATTTTTATCAGAACAAATGCCTTTTTGTTTCAAGCTAAGAATATATTTTCGAATTAATTTTCATTCAATTAGTATGGCTCATCTGAATACTGTTGAACGAGCTGAATTATCATATTGATTGGGTTTGAGAACTGAACATATGTGATATAAGAACACAGTTTTTCTCGAACCACTCAATTTTTTTGTAATTTTGTAGCCATTAATTATAAAAAATCCCGTTCGTGTGAAGCTAATTGTGTTTGAATTAAGTGCAAAAAATCATTGAAGAACATTTTAAAAAATGCATTAAATATATTCGCATCACGTGCATTGCGGGCAATATGAATTAAAATTATATACATAAAACATAGCTTACGGGTAATGCAATGAAGATATAAATGCGGAGATAGCTTGACTGGCCGCGGGTACATTTAATTAATTATAGGCTGATGCTTTTACATAAATTGGAATACATTTTCATAATCTCGAATGCTCCCATTTTTTATTCCCCGACTAAACGTTCATATGATAGTGGTTAGTTAATTGCTATTTCGGATCGATTATGTTAGTTTAGCATTCTATAACACTACATGGAAGTTTTAATTAATGTCATTAAACATTGTTTCGATGAGGTGCAAAGAGGGATTGAAAAATAAATAAGGAACATAAACATTTTGTTGAGAGAGACATCAAAGGCATAGAAAAAATAAATATCAATTCGCGCGAAACTCGCGAGGTAAAATTTTCATGTAACTTGTGTTTTTTGGGTTTGTTTTGGATTCGCGAAATGGTGTTCAGAGTAAACATCTACGAAGAGGGATCCATTTTTCTTGAGAAATTGTCTTTTGACTGTATATAAACACGTTCTCCATATGATTTCCCAGTAGAGAAGCAATGTAGTGATTGTCATTTACTTTGTTGACACCGTAACAGATGAAACCTGTCGGTTAAATCATTTGTTTGCGATGATAGCGATGAGGCTTTCCTTCTCTTTCTCGTACGAGAGAAATACTCAGGCTCGTTAACTTCATGCAAGAAAAAACAATCGGAAATTCACTCACAAGTAGAACTATCTCATCAATCATTTGATAGAATACACAGGTTTATTACCCTTTTGTAAACTCAGGCACCAATTATCATAAGAATTTGTTTAATTTAGTGAATATCGGAAACAAAATATCAACTGACAGTTTTTTTTTAGTGTTAAATGTGAATTCATATCCATTTTTGTCACACTTTAAAATACTAAAATTCCATTTACACGCGTCAAATAATTAATAGTCAAGTGATTAAGTTGTTAAATGTTTCTAACGTTAGTAATGAAGCAGTCAATGCTCATACGAAGCCGCGCCCACTGGCGCATGCGCATATGTCCTACTTAGGCCAAAAAATAAACCAGAATCTAGTCTACTTGTCTATTCGTCAACTAAATGACTTGAAAACTTAGTAACTGAACCCGTGTAAACGACCCTTAATATCTGCATATATTTTAAACCTACTTGACGACCTAAAATTCTGTCAACTACTGAATTACATCACGCGTCTAAACGAGCCGTTCTCAAACATCGGAAACAAAGTACGTACTGTCATCAGCCGGACCAAGTAGTGTAGGGTGAAAATGCATCCTATTTTACGGGGCAGAAATTTTTTTCGTAGTGTTCCACATTCTGGTGAAAACGCTAATTTTGTTTTTCGGGAAACTTAATTGAATGATACAATAATGATTACATGATCATTTTAATTTTGTGATACATGTTAAAAGTCCAAGAATATTCCCGAAAATATTTTTTTTTAAAGTTCTATAACTTACCAATATTTTTTTCATCAACAAACAAGCTTTCGCATTGAAAGCTGTTTTAGGTTGAGCCACCCATTGCCATCCTCCATGCAAGGCGAACTTTCGTATTCGAAAGTTCGATTTAATAGTCACCTGTTTTCTCTCAGGCTCGTTATGATAAATTCGTGCGCTTGTCGCCAATAATGGTTATTCTCAAGAGAACTTTACCTTCTTTAGCATATTGATCCAAATTTTGTTCCCAAAAACGCTTCTGGTTTTGAACTTCCCATTCGGGTTCCCATCTACCACAAACTTTTAAAATCCCAAATATTTTATGGATTGCTTTATATAGATTTTGATTTTTCCTTTTTGGATGATTCTATTCTGTCCACTGTTAGTAGTTTATCCGACGGAATCATATATATATTTCTCATGCTCGTTTCATTCTGTCATCGGTCGTGGAACTAGAGGAGTGTCCGGTTATTACATAGACACACCTTGCGTGGCTAGTACGTGTGACACCTTTCGTGAACTTCTCTATCCATTCCTAGCATATCTTAGTCAGAAAACAATTTATCTTGTGCAGAAAGTCTGATATATACCGACAACCATAAAAAACAAAAATTCCTACATTTTCATAATTTAAAAAACATCACAATCGATCAGCTATTGTTTTTGGCAACACCACAGTTTCAAATATGCTGCGCAATACTTATATGCAGCAGTGAACTCGGAGGAATGAAAAGACACTAGACGAAGAGAACACTATCTTGGCATGCGCGCGTTAATAATTTAGTAAGTACTGTTAACGGGATCGAACGCCGATTAGCAAGTGCGTTTAAATGAATGAAATCGAATGCGGATGTTACAATACAGCAAATACAATCGAGGTACAATTCGAGTCTTAACAAGACATTACGGCTGATGCCATTAACTGCTGGTAAAAGGGTACGTTTATTGCAATCGTGTGACTAATACGGCAAGAACAATCGACTACTGACAATATACTGCGGCAAATACAATCGAGTGCTAGCAAGACAGTGTTGAAAATGCAATCGAGTGCAAAGTGGCCGTACAAGTTTTACGTCAGCAAATTTTTAGCCATTGTTGACTCCCTCCCCTTGTCAGCAAAATTTCGTCAGTACTGCCTCCCTCCTAACATATGTTGGTGGGATCAGAGACGTACGCGGGGGGAGGGGGATCATGCCCTCCTCCCCAGATGATCAAATATTTATATTTTAATGCAAAAAATATTTAAAAAATTAAAATTTCAGAAAAAATACCTTTGTATGTTATTATAATCAATTTCTGTTAATTTAAATGCTATTTGAAAGCTAAGAACTCAAAATATGTCTAAGAAATTCATCACGACCAGCCCTCTAAGCCTTATAGGGTAAATCCTTGGCCCGCGGACCAAATGTGGCCCCGTGCGTTATCTGATGTGGCCTGCCCCCCAAACCTAATTTTGTAAAAGTGAACTAAGCGGCACATTTACAGATCGCTTAAGTGACCCGTGGCACGATTCCAGAGCATTTAAGTGGTGGCCCGCGACGCAGTTCCAGAACACTTGAGTGATCTGTGGCACATTTAGACACCCCTTGAATAACATGTGGAACAGTTTTAAAACACTTTAGCGCCACCTGCCCTCAACATCACTCAAGTTACCAGCGGCACATTTCCAGATCACTTAAGTAATCTGCGGCATAAATACGGATCATTTGAGTGATGCGTGACACACTTGAACGGCCCGGACACATTTCCAGATTACCTGGATCCGCGAAACATTTAGAGATCACTGAAGTGGCTCTATAGAGGACTTATGAATAGGAAGAATGTTAGTTCACTTTTCACAAACTAGCGAAAGGTTTACATCGTTTTTGGCGTACCGAGTAAGATGTGATTAAAAATATTTCATGTTTTTATAAAGAGTGGCTGATTACGTAAAATATCATCTAAACCCCGCCCCCCCGTCATCAAAAGTCAGCACATTGGAAACTCCCCCTCCCTATCGACGCTGTCGTAATACTTGAATGACCCAAAATGAGACTGGCTAATACAATCGTTGATAGGCTAGTACGACTAATGCAATCGAGCGCTGAAAAATGGTAGGTTCAATACAATCTCGAGCGCTAACCAGATAATACTTCTGGAACGGATAGTAATAAATTGCAGCATGGTGATATGACCGGAGTGCGGTAAAAAGTAGTACTCTTAGTGACCGACCGTGAACAAGTGATGCAGAGCGCCAGATCAAATAATATTTAAATTTTAGATCTACATCTCCTTCATCATGGGTTTTCACTACTAACGTGAAAAATTTTAATTAGACCTTATGCTATATTCTTATTCAATTTTACCCATCCACTCCCCCCCCCCCAGATAATTGCAGCCCTCATATTTTCAAAATCTTCTTCCCTTCAGGCATTACGCAGGATCGGTCAATCATTATTGTAGCATCATTCCTAAACAATCATGGTTTTAAGTACTCTCCGTTTAATCGCTCGCTAATGTGAAGGTATGGCTAGTACAGTGTAATCTACGCTAATAAGATCTCTAATGTAACAAAGGACCAATCCGAGCTCACGACCAATATTAATTATCGAGTGCTAATGAGATGGCTGATCCAATCCGATTGGCTATGAAAAAAAATCCCTACATTCTCATTATTTTTCAGAAATATCACAAGCGAGTCATTACTGTTTCTAGAGGCACCACAATTTCAAGTGTGCCGTGTAATACTTGTAATCTGTGCTGCAGTGACCAGAAAGAGTGAGAAGAATAGACAAATGCGTTCAGAATGCGTTAATGATATAATAGTACTGATAATTGCATTTTTAATTGGGCTGCTGTATTTTTGAGATATATGGGATCCATATTTGTTATGGGCATCTTTTTCTCAGGCACCTCGTTAGGCATTTTGACTGTTGTGGCCTTCATTTTGCATCTGTAACGCAATCAAGCGCCGGTATAAAAGTACGTTTAATCTCAATCGAATGCGACAATTACAGGAAAAGCAATCGGGTATGAATTCGAGTTTTGACCAGGCAGTATGGAAATTGAGTGCTGGTAAGATTGTACGTTTAATGAGATCATGTGGTTAATACGTTGCATCAGCCTATGGTAAAAACAATCGACTATTTACAAAACAGTACGACAAATGCAGCGAGTGCTAATAAGACAGTACGGCCAGTGAAACCGGGTGTTGATAAGTGTTGTACAGTTTGGCATTGATGAAACAGTGCGTCGAATATAATCACGCATCAAATGAGATATATATAATATAACAGAGCACTGATTCGCGAGTGCATTCAAAAATAAGTCTAATCGAGTGCCAATAAGACGGTACGACTAGAGCAATCGGAAGCACTGATTATGAAATTATTTTTAATATGATAATTTTTTTTTCATTTGCTGTATTGTGTGTTCAAAGAGCTAATCATGTACTGAATGGCGAAATTTTTATTGGAAGTAAGTGCATTGTGTTCATAGAACACTTTCGATTGTCTTTAGATTGAACATAATTTTATCAGATAAGTATTTCCAAGTATTTCTTTGGAGTTTTTCTTCACTTATAATATTAAATGTCCTGAAAATTTTCTCATTTTCAAGAACGATTAAAACAAACATTTAATGCAAAACTTCATTATGTAAACATTCAAAGCTCCTTTTTGTTGTTATTTAAATTCAGTTGCTCTTGGATAAAGCTGAGAAAAAACGGCTTTTGTTTTCGACCGTTTGCTTATAAATTTAAGAATGCGTGACACCTCAAGTGTTACGATACGGATACGGCGGCCCGGGAAAAGATTGTAAAGTATCCCAAGATGGTGGGAAAAAGCGCTAACTTCTTAAAAGCGGACCATCGAGTTTTTCACAGACATTTGCATTTTAGCTGCCGGCTATAACGGGTAGTTGTTAGAAAATTTTATGGCACTTGCCTCTATAGCCGAAGCGTTAGAAAAATGCTTCGAAAACCGTTAAGTTTCCAGCGAACAGGCATTGAATACACGTAAGGTTCCATTGTAATTTGAGAACCCCTTCAGGCTGCATAACAAATTAAGGAAAAAACACTTTTTAATAATCCCTTCAACTTCACTAAAAGAGCCAGACGAAATAGTTTCAGAAACTTACTTTTTTCCCACTCGTTTCTGCCTTTTTTTCTTCTTTTCTTGTACTCTTAAGTATCGTTATTGTTTTTTTTTTCTTTAAAAATATTAACAATTTATTAACGAGGTAGGGTTAGAGTTGTTCTCGTGAAGGGCATGAATAATGGCTGCATACCAAGGTGTAAGAAGAGGGAGAGCTTAACCTTTTTTCGTAATACGTAGTTCTATGGAATGGAAGAATTTTGTGGAATCAGAACGTAAAAGCAAGTTACTGGATTAATTATGAATATAATGCTGTTGTTCCACTTTTGAACTCATAGACAGGGAAATAGAAGGATTATTGATTGATCATTTGAATTATTATTAAAGTTGAAATTTATCTACACAAACGCGCAATAACACATCAACACGCACAGTAACTCAATACATACGTAAACACAAAATACAAATATACATTATTCATCTACTTCTACGTGATTACCCAAGGGATTATAACAATCCGTCCCGGTAAAAATATAATTTATCCATATTAATATACACATATACACACAACAGATCAGTTTTTGTTTTGATATTGTTCTATACACATTCATAAAGAGAGGGAGAAAAAAAATTAATCAATAAAATTATAACTTTAATCATTATTCAATTTCGTTTAATTTGCTGATTAGTAGTTTTTTAAATTCATGTGAAGGTTTTTCCAATTTTATTTCATCATTCAACCTATTATATTCCCTAGGTGCTATGTATATAAACTTTTTTGTATTATGGTTTTATTTGGTTTAATTATGTCATAATGAATTCCACGTTGCCTTGTTTAACTCTAACGGTGTTAATTTCAAACCATTTTTCTTAGTAAAAAATAAATAAAAAATTCTGATTTAAAGAAACGACAAAAAACTGCTCATTCGACTTGTTTTAGTAAAATGAACTTGAATGTCTGACCATTCATTAGAATTTTATGAATTTTTACAGTTTGGAAAAACAAATTTCAGAAATATGAATTAAAAAATTGTTTAAAAATAATTTCCATTGTCAACTGCCGAATTAGAGGTTCGTTTTACTAAATATTGAATAAGCATTTTTTGCGAAATTTCAGAAATTTAAAGGTTTTTTTTCCAATCTTACACATGAACTAAAAAAGTGTAATCTGAGAAAATCGTGTTCAAAGTGTCTTCCCTTGTATACATTTACACTCTATAATCCATTACTTCTTCTTTTTTTCATTTTGGAAGAACAAATTAATCAGATTAACTAATCAGTTTAATTAATTAACACCTTTTTTTCATTTCATTTGACATTGAATGATGCACTCTTTTAAAGTAATTTTTGAAAAACCGACTTCAGAGGTCGTGGCACCCCTTAAAAAGTAAAATAACCTGTATGTCCTAAAACTTGAAAAAAGAAGTAAAGTACACTTAATGGCTTGAAACTTTTTATGAAAAAAAACTAAAGTAACCTCCGATTGCCTAAAACTCTTTTTAAAAAAAAGTAAAACAACCACCGTTGAAAAATGTTCGAATAAATTAAAATAACCTGTATGTGACGGGAAACTTTAGAAAAAGTAAAATAACCTCGATGGCCTGAAATGAATTTTTTAGGTTTGATCACAAAAAAACTTTTGATCAACCGCACACAACACCGTGTCAAAATATTCAAAGTACTCCGATGGTGATAAAAACAAGACTGGACATCCCAATGGACTTTTGTATTCTAAACATTCATTGAAAGGACGAAATGAGCATCAGCTTAGAAATGTTCGATTTAGAAAATTCAGATCAGTGACGAAGTATCAGATGCTTAGAAATTTTCTGAACGATCCGACACAATTTCAAAAATCATAAAAACGAAAAACATCGATAAGGTCACCGTTAGTTCATGCATGTGTGTCAGGAGTGATTCAGAAACTTTAAAAATATTCCGAAAACTGAAGAATATTGGCTGCAATGAAATTAGCATTTTGAATGGCACGAAGAGACATGAATAAAAGAATTACAAAAAAATTTCTATGCAATACATGCTCTACCGATTTCCATTAAAGTCAGTGCGATTTTCTTATTTCAGAAAGGGAAAGAACGAAATAGATTTTCAAGTATCTAATCTCTTTAAACATTTAAGATTTATAATAATCTCCCCCAAATTCCTATACAAAATTGAATTTTATCAGCGAGTTTATAACTCGGACACTTGCATAATCAGAGTTTATAAAACACTGGTTACTAATTATGATTTTATATTAATCTATCCAGTTTGATTTTAATATACTTACATTTCTATGTATCTGCTGTAATTGGATTGTTTTCTGTAACTTGGTATATAGTTAAATAAAAAAATAAATATGATGATGAAATACTAATGGAATACTTTTATCAGAGAGTTTATCCTTCAGAGATTTTATAATATGTCATTTACAAACTCTCTGATACAGAAATATTTACGATATTCGAGTGAAGTGTTATATTGTTATATCGAAATTCCGCTTCACGTCTTCAACCTTCCAGACACAGCGGGCCTAATTGAAATTGCCCACGAAGCCCGTGGGCCACCGACTCATACTGGGGTATTTATAACTGCGAGAAGAATCCACGTTTTTTTACAAGGGCTAACTCATGTAATTTACACTGACATCTTAACAGGACTTAATTGACCCTTAGGGGCCGTTCAAGTATTATGTCATCATCAATGGGGGGGGGGGGGAAGGGGATTTCCGATTTGCTGACTTTTGATGACAAGGGAGGAGGGGGGGGGGGGTTGGATAATGCTTACGTCATCAACCACCCTTAATGAAAATATGAGTTGGATTCAGAGGGGCGGAGCTGATGACAAAATTTTGCTGACAAGGGGGGGGGGTCAAAAATGGCTAAAAATTTGCTTAAGTAATACTTGAACGGCCCTCAGTTGTATTGGGACAAAATAATTGAATACACTTGTTTATTCTGAAGTTATTTATTATAATTTATTTTATTAATTATCAATTTTGATTAGTTCTGAAATCATTTTCCCCCACGATTTTTGAAAAATCTCTGATTATTACCGATTAATTCTAATCTGAAATCACTAAAAATGATTCTTTAATTACTCAGTTCAATAATTCTGAGAATGTATATTTTATCCTCACTAGATCTTGAAATAATTTCTTTCAATAATTATGCAATTATCCATTGATTAATTGGGAATTAATTAATTGTGAAACAATTTCTATCACAAATTATGAAATTATTTCTCTAATTGATTGATACGTTTTTTCATTAATCCTGAAATTACTTGTCTAAAAAATTCTCAATTTTATTCATTCCGAAATTATTTCTTTCAATAATTATAGAATTCTTCGTCTTTCAATATTTTCAACCATTTTCTAAAAATGGTCGGTGGGCCATGACAAACAGCTGTGAAGGCCAAATGTGGTCCGCGGGCCATGCGTTGTAGAGCCTTGCTTTCCAGCATCAAAATGAAGCCAGATTTTGTACATACGGGGTATTCGTGCTAAAGGGATCTATAAGTAAATGCTCGTTCTGAGACAACCGTTGCATGCTAAGTCATGAAAATGTTGGACCATCAAGAGAACCGCTCCAAGTTTTTTATCCCAAATTCCCATCAAGTTTGCGCATGCACACTGTTGGCAGCTGCATTGAGACGATTTTTAAAACAGTTGCATTGGCTGTCAACATGGAACCCAACCATAGGCGAAGATAGACTTAAATGTCTGGTCGGCACGATGATTGCAGGTGGGAGGGCATGATGATGTGATCTCAATTCATATATACGCAAATACATTGTATCAGTTGGCTTTACCTTTAACTCTGGGGGCATTGCCCATCCCATGCCCCCCCCCGTATACCCACCCATGGATAAAAGGCACATTCTGTCATACACCAATCCGTCAAAAGTGTTTTTGAAGGCGCATCTGAGGTTTAGTTGTAGTAGAGCATGTGGAAAACGTCAATGTCAGCAAATCTCTATTTGTTCAATTTTTTTTTTCTTTGTGAAGTAATAATTCATTTTGTTCAAATTTTTTCACCAAAATGAAGCAGGGTATATTTGTATTCACATAGAAATTTTCTCCAGAATTTTATTGCTAAATTATATGCGATAAATCCCACTTTTCCCGGAAGCACACTTTTTCCTGGAAGCCGTCTTAAAAAAAACCCCTGAAAGTTCAACTTTCAGTGCTGCCCTCTGATGAATGCCCCGCAGAGTTGGCCAAGTTCGCCATATTAATAACTCAAACTACTATATTTGTGACACCTGGGTCTGAAAGGTTTAAGCTAAGCCGAATGTAAATCAGTATTCCGTATAAAATGCCATGCAGGAACTGAATGAACTGGTGAAGCTTCCCACATGATTTGAAACAGTGACTGCATAAGCTGATTTCCACATCAGTCTACTTGAAAAGGTCTCTCAGCGATAGAGCAGGCAGACCTTTAACATGACACTTATATAAAACGAAAATTCGGCCATCACCCCCTTTTCACTCCAAAATATACAACTCAGATATCAACACCGGTAGAACATGAAGCAAGCATTACTCTGACAGCATAAAATAATATGTTAGGTCACACATACACCCTGTATACACCTTCTGACATGTTCGTTATACAATGTGTTTTATGTTCAGCCACTATTCGTTAAAACATCCCCAGAGAAATGTTTACGAGGTCATTAGTAACAGCTAATTTAATAACACTTCAAATTTGATTAACACTCCTCGTGGCATCGATAACCGTTTGGACATCTGCAGATCCACTAAGGGTGCTCACATTGAACTTCATTAGCCCGCAAATAAATTTGAGAGGAGTGGCTCTCTTTAATGCATTTTAAATTTGTAAGGTCAGTAGACTCTCGACTATCCGGTTTCTCTACTATCCGGCTAGTTAAAAAATTAATACATAATTCTCTGGATTCCAAGTTGCACGAAAACCGGTTTTGGGGTGTGGCTACGCATAATCGGCCATTAAAATCTCCCTCGATGTGCTAGCCACACCTTAAAAACCAAACCGGTTTTTTCGCGGATTAAAGCGTAAGTGGAGGAGACACCGCGTCACGGCAGAGGGCTAACAGGGAGAAAAGCAGTCGTCCATCAAAGACAGGAAACTAATAACGGTGAGTTTTGACTCTTTCGTGTTAGGAATACCATTTGACATTAGCGTAATCCTTCATAAATTGATGCATCTAGGATCACAGATCTGATACTTCTTAATGATGAGCGGCCTAGGTTTTCTGAACATTGTTGAGCGGATCTCGAAGGGAAGATATCATTGATTGAAGTGTTTACAATTTTGAAGGGATGGGTAAGTTAAGTTAATAACAGAAGTTATAAGTTATTAATAGATCATGAATCGACTGGTTCGGCAAGGGGGCACCCAGTAACTATTGGTGAAGGAAAATTCCAAGTTGTGGTGTCGCAGGGAGTTTTTCTCCAATAGGTTTGTGAAAAAATGGAACAACTTATCTCCGGGGATCACGAATTCTAACACAATTGATACATTTACAAAGAAATACAATAAGCATATGGGATAAATCGAGAAGCTGACAATAATTGGATGCGACAACCATAATTTTTTATGGACACTATATTTATATTTTATCATAATTATTGGTTTTTTTATTGCTGTCATTGAGTTGCTGTAATTTTTTATATAGTTATATATGTATTCTCGACAGCTATTCTTTTTATGGGTATCGTTTTTCAGCCACCTCGTTGGACATTTTTGTCTGTTGTGATCTTTGCTGTATTTGTAACTAACAGTCAAATAAGTCTGAATAATTTTTATACGAATTAAACTTATATATATATATATATTGGAGGTGAGCATTTATAGAATTGCGGTCTATACCGCTCACCCTTCCGCATCATCCACATTAGGCTGGATAGTCCAGAGTCTACTATAATCATGTGTGGTTCTCTCACTATAAACCGTTATAATTAACATCTGTAGGACGTCCTGTATTTACATCTCTGAATCAATGATAAGTTTAATACAGTCATTCCATACTTTGGTTGTCAATATACAGGCATTGGTTGTTATTTTTTTTCTAATCATACGATATATATAGAGATAAGAGCCAACCGATAAATGCGCCGATTTGCTTCTCATAATGAAATCACAGCAACTCGCATATAGTGGTTTATACCGAATGCATTCATTCATTGCCAGGTGCCGAGAGCGTTTCTATTGTGTGTTCGGTCAATAGCGTCTCGCATAATTTATGCTTTGTGTTCAATACGTGTGTGAGCACCGCTTAATACGATTCCGAGGTATTTGATTATTTAGACTTTGATATGCAAAACGCTTTAGAACTCATCGATATGCTATAAAACTTTGTTTTGAATAAAACAAGCAATAATCCACTCTCAAAATTGTTTATATTTATAGCCCATGTATGAATAGTAAAACCACGATTCTTCGAGCTAATGTAGACCGGACCAAAGCGCTTGCAGAGCTCTTCAAGCGCTTTGGACCGGACTAACTTAACAGAAAACAAAATCGTAAATATAGTAAAAATAACTTATGCATTAATACTTATTTTTATAATTTATAGGTTTTTTTTGTTCATATTCCCATAAGTTCGCGAATCGTTTAAAAATTCCTTAAAATCAAAGGATTTAAACGCCATTTGCAAAAAATGTGTTCTGCTTTTTGGTACAAAAAAAAATCAGTTCAAATATTGCCGATAGAAGACGCATCATGAAAGCAAATCCCTGGAAACCTGCAAAACGGAGTCCTATAAAATGAAGGTTGTACAATTAACAGCGAATCTCTGATTTTTCTATTACTGCGATTATATTAGGTTTCCATTGTGATGTTCACATTGGTGGGTAAAACACTATTGGTGAAGTTATTTTACCTCAGCCACGAATCACCGGCTGAAGATTTACGAACGTTTCGGACACAGGAGAGACTGAAGGAAGGTTCAAATCCAATCAATAACGATTTACTCCAGTGCAGCGCCGTCTATCGACCAACATTTCAATTGATTTCTTTTTAACTAAAAAAACAAAAATCCCTCTTCGTAAAAACAACTTCTTCGCAAACCACACATTCAACAATTTCTATTAATTTTCAAACTGTTTGCGAATCCATGGGACACCCTGCTAGTTTGAAACCATTGTAGCTAGAGTAGTTAGTCTACCTGTGTGTGTAACCTTTATATTTTTGTACGAGGTACATGTACGGTATAGTACAATACGTAAACAGTTACTACGGTAGTAGTGTAAAATATTTTTTGTTTCATTACTTTACCAAATCTTTCGTAATATTTTTAAAGCCGGAATTGCACTGTAAGTTGGATAAAATATAAGCCTATTCGTTACATTCACTCGAATATAACCGATACGCTTATCGGTTGCATTCTTGAAGTTTTATAAACGAACTTTCCTAAAACTTTTATAATGTAACGCCAGCCTAAATGAAATTTCACAGTCAACTGCTTTAATAAATATTTTCCTTTACGAAGCCTGTTTCAATAAATAGTAGGGAATCGAATTACTCGAGACAATTAATTTGCATTTCTTTCCCATTTTCATTTATAAACACTGCTAATACGTGTATACATATTGTAAATACTTTGTATAGCACATAATAAATGAGAACGGAAATAATGAAGGTGAAAAATTCGCGAAAGGGTCTTCAAAGCAATATCTCAGGGTGATTTCTGAATGTACCGCGTAATCGTTCATCATAACACCATTACCATCGAGTGTATTGAGCTTGAATGAACCTGATCTATCGACAAAGTAACAGGAAATTATTCCGCAATCTCTATACTTCCGAACGGGAGAGAAAGAGCAAAATTTCTGCAGCCGAAATTTATTTCCTGCCAATCGACTACGATGACGAGTAATCTCCCGACGTGTACTGGACCGCCCGGAGCTATTGCACTTAGATTAAGGGATAAACTGGTCCAATCTATACACAGGGACAGTTTGGGATTGATTTACCCAAGAGTTCAAATACTGGCTTTTCAGGAGGGAGGAACAAACCGCTCTAGCAAGTGAATCCCTCTTTATATATTATATAACAATAAGAAAAAAGTTACAACGTCATTTTCCCATGGAAATAAAAATACACACAAATAAATTTAATGCGATGTTTCTCTTCTCTTTTCTGTAAACACTCACATTGCTACCAGTATTACATAGCAAATACAGGCTTATTTTTCCGAGGAAGTCTTGGAAACACTATAGAACGGACAGGTCCTGAAGGAGGCGAGAAGGCGGCCTAGAAAAATTTAGACATTGATAATTCAACTCTTCAAATGGATTTGATTCCTATATAATATCATTGAATTATTTTTCAACGAATAAATTTGATGAAATCAGAAAAGAATTATATTCGGGAGTCCCGATTAAAAAAAATTTCCCAGTAAAATACAGGTTATATATGGTCACCTAATACGTTTCTAACTACCAGCATTCTCCGGCTAGTACATTCTGTAGCAGAGATCTAGCTATAGATGGCACTGCTTCGGCGAAGTCCAATCCGCGTCTTTACGAGTAAAGAACACGGGGAAGGGAGCAAGAGAATGGTTATATATACAGTTTATTGTGCCGCTTCTGGCCGCGCGGAAAAGAGCGCAGAGAATACTAACGCTGTCATCTATGTTCTATCTTTTAAATCTATTCCATCGTATAAATTAGAATCTATCATAATTATAATGTGAAATATAATTAAAATTATTATAAATATATTATGCATATATATTATAATACTAATTACATTATTTATATATTTATTTCTTCCCTATTTTTCTTTATAAATTGAATATAATACATGTTTTGAATTAGAATATATATTGAAGGAGAAGAGCGTATGAATTTTTTTTCACAATTTTGCAAAAAATTATTGCCAAGGGCAACTGCATAACCTAAGATGACGATTTTCCACGTTGGTAAGACATTGGTTAGGCTCGCTTCATAAATTCGTTAACGCTGCGTTGATAGACCATTATTATTATTCTACTGCGTATGTGAAAAATAATTTGGAGAAAAAAAATTGTACATTATCCGTATCCAGTGAGCGATTTTGACTTTAATGGGCCTCATGCAAAGCGAAAATTAGTGGGATTGCCCCTGCAACTGGATGCCAAAAGTATTTGGTTGTTAAAAAAATATGTTTGAATTTTGGTAACCCTAATCCAAGAGGTTAAAGCCAAATGCCCCACTCGCCAATGTGAAAATCAGGCTCTGTACTTATTATAATACAAAGGAACACGATTTTGGCGCCTCCAGATTTTTTGTGACGAGCCACCACTGCATTATATTATATGAAAATATTTTATTTGAAGATATAATTCGTTTTCACATAACATACTTAAAAATCATCTTGGTAAGTTTGATAAATTCATCACTTACCGGTGATTATGTATAATATCCAAGTGTCGTTGGTAAATTTGGAAAATACTTGAAATTTATAGCAATTATATGGGATTATGCATAATACCCTAGTGTTATTGTTGAATTTGATAAATATGAGAAAATTCCAAATGAGTCCAGTAGGCTATGTGCGATGAATATAGTCGGACCCCGATAAAATAATAACTTTTACGATCGTATGATCCCTGATACACAGATACAATACATGTATGATGAATTTTCATGTATTGTACTATATATCATATTGCCTCTGTGGTGGTCGAGTGGTCATAGTAAAGCACAATTTATCATGTTTGGCGACGCTTGGGTGCTATAATCGGCGGTAAAAGCGATTATTTTAACAAAATTTATAAAATTTACCAACGACACCGCATAATCGCCGATATAAGTGATAAATTTAGGAAAATTTATCAAACTTGCCCAAATGTTATACATAACAACCGGATTTATCACATTTACCGTAAGACATACACAACAAAACGGATAATTTCCACTTTGAGAATACTAAATCCAACGCCTAATTATCGTTATTATTACGATATACGTGCAGCACATATTCGATTCGCAGCTCTATGTACCAAACGCAAAGTATTCGAATTATAGTACAGTTATTTATTTCCCTACAGCGGAACCTCGTTTATACGTAGCTCAGTTATACGACTTTTAAATTTATTGGACGCAATTGGTTCCTAAGGACTTGAATATTGAAATAATTCATTTATTCGTCGAAAAACTTCAATTATGCGACGTTACCACTTTCACGCAAACTCCGAATCTCTTAAAAAGAAACGTCGTTTATATCCATCAAATTCTGTATACAGTGAAAACACGCGTTGCTGAAACATTTTTTATCTTTCCACATTAACAGCCATTAATTTTAGTGCGATTGCCGACGTATACGAAAATAGCCCTAGAGCAAGCTGATGACCGTGAGTGGAGACTTGAATTGCTTGTTTCTGAGAATAGGCAGACGCGACGAACCCCCCAAAAAAAACGGGTTTCAATTCTTCGAAAGACGGACATGTAACCTTTAAGAATTTTACCCTTATTGTTTTCGGCTGCCAAAAAGAAAAGAGATTAAAGACGGGAAATTTTTCAAAGCAAAGGTAATATTCTGCTAATTTTATTTCTCTAAGCGGTTTGGAATTCGATTTGTTTTTTTTTCCCTTCAAGTGTGAGTGAAATTATTTTTCTTATAACGGAATTTTAGATGCAATTAAACACATTAAATTTTATAATATTTTGTGTGTCTTTTGGGAGGGGTGTCATTTTTTAAAGCGGTCTCAATTTTGTTCGATTTTTGCATTCATACAACTTGTTTGGCCCAGTCCCTTGACATCGTATAAACGAGGTTCCGCTGTAGTTCAAATAATTCGTCTTGAAGAAAATTTATTACTTACATAAGATTTACTCATGTTTTCTTTACTTTGTCTATTTTATATGCGTTAGATATATCCGGTCTCACATTGGCTTGTGAAATCTGATTCCTTAAAATATATTATCTGTAAAGGCGATTGCAAATTGACTAAACGTGTTCCAATTTTCGAAAATAATCGAAGAGAACCCATGCAGACTATGGCAGAGAGAATATGCTTTCAAAAACACCAGAAAATTTCACGAAACAGTCACTGGTGAAGTAAATGGAGGATAATAATGTGCTGTTGACGGACCAACATGGATTCAGGAAAGCAGAGTCGTCATGAACATCCTTTGCTTCTACTACCACGTGATTAAGGCTTTAAGTTCAGGAAAAGTTTTGTGGATATTGTCTTCCTCGATTTTTAAAAAGAATTTGATCAGGTTCCACATGAAAACTCTGAGAACGATTCGGCTTGAAGCAGATTGTTGAAATGTTTTAGATGTATAGTTGCGGAAAAGAATTACAGCGGCTCGTGGTGAACGAAGTTTTTCTGATTAAATGTGTGTCTTAAATGGAGCTTCTGAAAGTAGTGTGCTAAGTCCCATATTTTTGACATGAGTGCGTCTCGTGAATCAATTTGGGTTCCAAGCATGCAGTACACTTCCGCAACGAAATATTTTTCTGTAATCCTAGGAAGTACGTATATGATGGGCATACATCTCTTCAAGACAAATCTAATAATACGTACCCCATCTGTACAAAGACTTCATCTTTGTTTATCTGACCACACAGGTCATATTCCACTCTAACGAGATTTAAAATACACGTATTTACACTCGATCTTGCGGATTGCTTCTGCAAGTCGAAGCTATTTGTTGATTAATAATAGTTTTAGTTTGTGTTGCCTCAGGCTGCCATCTGCCTAGTGGCAGATGGCAGCACTACACATAACAAGCATTACAGAGAAACAACAAAAACTTCACGTCAGGTTTCACTACACGTACACGCACATTTCCGCATGTACCGATTCGTTGGGGGGTTCCGCGGGGGGTGGGCGGGATGCATGTGTGGTGTAGTAGTAGTAGGTAGGGCCTCCAAAAAATGGCTCGGGGGTCCATGATGTTCTTAAGTCAGCCACCTCGTTGGGCAATTTGCCTGTTGTGGCGTTGTATTTGTATTTGTATTAGGAACTTTGAGAAGGGTTGTAGAAAAATAGAATGGCTTACCATCTGTTGTCCTAAATTTCATAATATACACGAGCGAATGCAATTATGTGACGAAAATTCGAAAAGCTATTTATACTTAGATTATTGCAACCATTTTTTTCCGGGCAGTGTTTTTCTTTTTGAGTCAAAAATGTGCCTCTTTGTCATAATTTATTCGTAGGTTGCTGTACATTTCAGAACGTTTACGGACTGATTAACTGTGGACGATGTTATAATTAAAATTTCTAGTCCAGATTCCTTATTGTATATATGCATATATGAAATGCCGTTGTTTGTTATTTTCACACAAATTAATAAATTTCCGGATACACCCATCCTTCGGGAAAACTTCGCATATCTGAGATGGGGAGAGGGATGTGCCCGGGTCTTCTAGAATACGAAATTATTGACATCCGTCTTTGTTATAGGCATTTTTCTTTATTTTTCCAGCCACCATTTGTCAGTCGTGGACTAGGAATTTATATATCTTATTAATTTGATTACAAATACAAATACAAATACAACGCCACAACAACAGGCAAATTGCCCAACGAGGTGGCTGACTACGGGGTAGGAGACATAAAAGAAATACAAACCACACCATATTTTTTGTTTTCTAATAAAGCCATGGATTCATTACTAAAATTGTTTCTGAAGAAACAAATTCCCTCATTAAGGAGTTTTCAAGTATTTTCGTAAATTGTATAATTATGCATGCTCGTATTCCGATTTTTCCCTCCCGAGACAATGAAACAAAGGGCCGAAAAAAAGTGTTTAGCTCCTCATCCCTCTAAACATTTTAAGACAGCCCAGGTAGAATGCTAGCCTTTTTTCATTTAATCATCTTTTTCAGCTATTTTCAAAGAATAGTCAGACGGTCACGTTAGGAGAGCTGTATACTGGTTGAAGAGACCCCTGAATAGCACCTCTATACAGTCGGCACTGTCCTTGCGTTTTTCCTTATATCGAAACAAAATATTAACCTTAAACGATGGTTCTCCAGGCCTTTCTAGAGCTGCTGGAAATTTTTTTTGAAAGGCAAAAGAAAGTAAAAACTTTGCAAGAATAATTCGATGCATCGACTATACATAACAAAACCAAATCGACTGCGTTTCATTAAGATGTCAATGATTTTACTACGCAGGATGTCCTGTACATGCCTTATAATGCAACATATCATCCAGTCACTTGATGAGGATATGATGCGAGCATTCAAGACTCGCTATACACCGTACTTAATTGTGATGATTGTGCATAAAATCAAAAAGTATCGAATGTCTCAAGTTATAAATGAAATGCACCCTCGTTAATGCCATTAGTGTCACTATGGCATTAACCATATTAGGAACCATAAATATGAAAACAGTCAATTCGCGTTGGAAAAAACTATCTCTTCAATTTCAATTTGTGCCGAGGACACTTCCTTTTATACGGTACCAATAGAAAAAATTATGTAAGAAATTTTCACGTTAGGTTAATGAAGGATGGATCGGTGGATGGATTCTTGACACAGAAGAAACTAATTGAATAGCAATCTAGATACATTGACAGCAGTGCCATCTTAACGCATGGGCCCAACCGGGTACGGCCCGGGGGCCTCAAGAAAAGAGGGGGCTTTTCTAGAATTTACTAGGTAGGGCCTCAGAAAAACCATTTGGCCTGGGGGCCCATGTTGCTCTTAAGACGGCCCTGATTGACAGAAGCAAGCGGAATTAATCAAGATGATTGTGCCCCATGAAGAAGTGGGAGACGTAAGTTCACTATGATCAACATAGCAGATGGGCTTCGCAAGTTTAAATTGTCAATGGATTAATAAATTAACAAAGAAAATAACGCATGTCGATACCGATTCCTCACATGTAGAAAAGTTGGTAGATGAAGCATTGCCAATATACACCATATTTAATTAAATGAGAAGAAATGTCAATAAAAGACATTATGCAAAACCGATGCTTATATGCACTTCAAATACACAAGTACACCCTGCTCTTTATAGAAGAAGAAAATTTTACGTTTTTTGTTATTCGCAGATTTTTCGCGGGGAACGTAAAGTCAAAGTAAAGGTAATCTGCACGAATATCGAATGCGACTGTATTCCGTTTATTCAAATCATACAAACTATGAGAAGAGTGATTACAACCCAGTTGCTTTAGTTGAAATTTTGTTGAACTCATGTGTGTTGAAAATTCGCATTATAATTTTCCCGCCCTACAGCAATAATAAGTGGCACATCTCTATTTAAGACAATTTTCTTATAGTGCTGCCATCTTTCTATGAATAGTTAGGATTCAGATGATTCATTGAATAAAGTTTCCAAAATATTCTGACAGATGGCAGCTGTTACGTAATCTACGTGTATTGAGTGTTGTTTTCTGTCGCTTGATGGCGACAGGGGTTCTGCTGGGTACATACATATATATGTATTTATACAGTTCCGCGAAAGTCCTCGTTATTCGAATCAAACTCCCCCATAAGAAATAATGGAAAAACGGATAAATCGTTCCACCATTATTCATTCGCATAAAAATTACTAATAAGAACTGCATTTAATCTCAATAATACAATGCAATAATAATAATATATATATAATACAATAAAATACATATATTGGACGAGCCAATGAATTTTCAGAGATACTGACCTTGGCCTGCGCCTATCCTGGGCTAGAAATCAGTGAACTTCGCTCTTGCGGGGAGAGCGTCTCAACATCATGTTTCCTCAGGAAAAGTGCAGGGTCGTCTTAACACTTTCGGGTCTGCGCTATTACGACTGTCGCTGTGGACGGAGGGTTCTTGACACTTTTCATGATTTTTTTAAAAATACTTAGAATGTATATATCTTAACCGTTTTTTTAGTTAGAAATTTCAAACTCTTTTCTTCCATAATATAGCAATTATTTAAAGGTACTAATAACTAATATTTAATGAGAAATAATTAAGCAAAGGATGTTTAGAGTTTTAAAAAAGTTCCGCATAAGAAAGCATAATTTTTCAACATAAAATTGCAACCAATTCTGAATAAAAACTTAGCCAAAAGTTGTACAAATATCTAAAAATAGTTTTATTAAAAATATATCATCTTGTGAAATTTGCTTTGGTGTGGTACACTTTAAAACACACATTTACCGACAGCAACACCACAATGTTCGCAATATATATAAGTTCGAGTTTCTTTCCGCAATTATTTTCCAGTTTCTGCCTTTGATTTTCTATATCTCTATCTTCATAACAGGACACGGCCCCATTCCCTATATATGTACACGAACGGAAACGCCGCCGAACAGACAAATGTGCCTGCGGTATGGTGGGTACTCCTGTTCACTATGCAACAGAGTGCAAATTTGCAAGACATCTACACATGTACAAATATTCCGAAAACAATAGAAAACAATGGTTCACTCAAATAATCAAAAACAAAAACACAGCAGCAAGGATTACAAGCCTTGTCAGATATATACACGCCAACGAAAAACAAGAAATCTGTCCACCAGATTTATAAAATAATGTTTTAAATATTACAAAAATAAGTGGGGAAAAAAACAGAAATGGATAAAAACAACAACAAAAATCATATCCACATGACTGCCACTACTAATACATGATATAGCATGTACCAATGAACCCGAACAAGAATTTTTATGACATTCCCGTTACAATGATGTAAATGTGATAACCACAAGTGTCCTTCATGCCGCTATTCTAGCTAGGGTGCTAGGAGGGCGAATGGTTTCATAATAACCATTACATGTAGTTTATATTATATATATTCATTTTTTTAAATATAAATACAACCAGCCAGATCGAGTCAACCAAAACACCAAGACCGAAGCTGATCCTTAGCTAAGGCTCTCTCCAGACAATCCCCATTCAAACCATGCTCACATTGCTCACCAAAATAGGTAATACCATAATTCACTTGAAATCAGTCACCTCTCTCTCTCTCTCTAAGGACCCTCTTCAGCCCTTGTCGTGATACCCCTTTATCTGATTTTCACCTCTGCTCCCTCAGAATATCCTAGAGACGCTAGAGGACCATACGGCACCATGTTAAGAACCACTGCAATTTAATATGTTAACAACATAAATCTGATCTGAAATAACTGCTCTGCCACCTACCGAATAAAACTAATATAATTTTTCAATTGACATTGGTTAAAGGATTGGTGAACTTATACTGTAAATTATCGAATTTACTTCAAAATTTTAACGAATGATGTTTTATTAAAATAAAATAACATTAGTAAACTTGCAAATTAAACCCGTCCTTGGCTTCAGTGAGGACACAGTTTGAATTTCATTTACCTTCTCGTTGGTCTATATTAAAGTTCACAGACAGACAGAATTTAATTTTTCTCGTCGCTGCCCAGCCCAAAGGGGCTGCCTGGCGACTTACAGGCTGCTCTTGCTAGCTATGAAGGGGTTATAGACAAGTTTGCGTAGATGTGAAGTGCTTGTAAATTAATAGAGAAATAAAAAAACGTTTTAAAGTTTCACTTGACAAAATTTACTAAAATTATATTCCTGTACACAAACATCAACTATAATAAGTATAAATAACAAGTTATTTTAATAAATTTAATAATTCTATGCATATTATTATTTCTTAAAATAGTATCGATATGATACAATATTTTTTATTACTTTATTTAGCTATTTAGAAGCCGGTCAGCAACTTCAATTGGAAAATTATAACAGTTTTATTTGATAGGTGACAGCAAAAGTTCAAGTGTAATGATTTTTCTTTGCATGTTATATAATACTGCAGTTTTCCGCAACCAGATGCCATATAGCCCGTTTGTGGCCCTGGGATAGGCTAAAGGGGAGGCACAGATGGAAAGGGGAGCCATGACAAGTGCTGAAGGGGGCCGCACACAGAAAGAGAGGTGGAGAATTAGAGCTTTCAAGTGAAATATGTACAAGTATTTAATAAGGTAATAACGCCATAAACAAACATGCGATACGAAAATGTATACAAATTAACTTACTGTAAACAACGAGAGAAAAGAGGACTATCTCGTGTTGAAGGATTTACGGATTCACTGTTGTTTTGATATTCTTTTTGTGTGATTTTAAAAATAACTTATCCACACACAATGACACTTGCTTTTTGCCTCCTTTTTAGGATTTCTCGGAGATGGGAAATTGCACTGTCGTTGGACAGACTTATTGCTTGCCTTACTGTGCTTCTATTTCATTGATACTTTCCTACAGAATTTTGCACGGATTTCGACATTTTTACACATCTCTCTAATCACATTAGGAAAGTGAGGAACTTCTCACTTCTCTCTTCTTCAGAAAAAGATACCCTGAATATAAGCTCTTGCTGTTGCATGCAATGGAGGTTCATCAGTTCGTATATGGTCAACTCCTGGCAAAGCAGATATTATATAAAAAAAAGCGCACATAAACGCGCGATTGCAATGCGACATCTACTTTCGTATAATACTCACACTCAATTTCTCCAGTGAGGCACGCTGACCGGCCACTGTAGGGGAGAATTTTCCACAGTACGTGTCTGCACGAAGCGAAAAATCAACAGCTTAGTTGTGAAAATGTGGCAATAAATAAACAAAGCGCAAAATTTTTGCTCGTAATGCGAATCATCGCTCGTTAATCGAATCATTTTTTTTTTCAAAATTTTTGCTCGTTATGCAAATTGCTCGCTAACGAACCGCTCTTTAACCGAAGTTCCACTGTGTATATCTTTTTTTAATAAAAATGCATTTATTTTGTATGGTATTCATTATTTTTAATCTGGATTTTAGTGAAAATATTTTTTTTTTATTTTCAATATTAATATGTGATAATATGAAATATTTGGGCAGCGCTTTTCTGTTTTTAAAATAATGTTTCTGTATAGGTATGAGCATTTCAAGCCCCATTGTATGACAGTGTTTAGTCAGGGCCGCGCTTATCAGACGCGGGGTTCCTAATCACCGATTTCATATATTTTGGGGGGGGGGGGGATGACATTCATGTAGATTCACACATTATCACAGAATATTCAGGAAAAAAATATTCTCTCTACAAAGTATAGATACAATCAAATGTAAATTAACACGAAAATTAAGGGAAACTTTAAATCCGTAAAAATTCAGAACTAATGAAAAATTTTAATTTAAGAAAGAAATCATTTCAAAATTAATGATTAGTTGGGACTTAATGATCTGTATATTTATAATTGATTACTTAAAAATGAGAAATAATTGGAAGATATGATTCCAGCAGCATGAAAAATCAGAAAAAAAATCCAGAATCGCTCAAAATTTAGAATTAATAAAAGAAAAATTTCTCAGAATTGTGATAAAAATTCGCAATTAATGACAGAAAAACGATAAAATTGACAAAAAAGAATATTGAAAAAACTATAAAATTGATGAAAGCCAGAATATATAGAAATTCGGAATTTATGAAAGAGATAATTCCAGAATCTCTCTCTCGATGAGAATTCCAAGATCTCATTAATTGAAGCTCATCGGACACCTCGTTTACTACAAAGAAGAAAATGTGTTTGACATAATGTAAATATTTTTGCTACAACCGTCAACTTACAACCTCTGACAATAAAGTTCGGTGAATAGTCCTGTAACATTAACGTAGATGAAATGTTAACGAAAGTTACCTTACTGTCCTTCGAAATAGTCACCTCCCATTACTATGCACCGCTGAGATCTCCTGTACATGTCCTGGAAACTTTGCAAGAAGTCTCCTTTTGGCATGGAGTTCAAAAGCCTCGTCACGTTTCGTTGGATGTCAGGAATATCGTCAAATCTCTCTCCTTTCAAAGCGAGTTTGAGTCGTGGGAATAGGAAGAAGTCTGGCGAGTATGGTGGATGTTCAATTTGCACCACCCCCTTTTTTGCCAGGAACTGTTTGACGATATTGGCTGTGTGAGGGCGAGCACTGTCGTGAACAAGAAACCATGAACCTTGTTGTGCGTACTGAGGTCGTGGCCTGCGTCGACGTTTCATGAAACGGGTCAAAATTTCAATGTACCTTGCAGCATTCACCGTCGTTCCCTCAGGTAGAAATTCCTTGTGGATTTTCCTGTTCTCAGTTGAAAACTAACGCACTATACAAGCACTTTGTAAAACAACTCTTTCACAGAACACAAACGACGCTCAACTGAACAACGGTGGCGGCAGATGGTCAACACCTGCCGCTACGCATGTGCAGCGTTTTGCTTCGCCAGTGTTGCCAGATCGGCCGTTCTGACTTCATTCACCGAACTTTATTGTCAGAGGTTGTATTTATACGTATACCTACGTATACAATACGTATACGGTTGTATTTGTACGTGTATGTGCAAAAATATTTGAAGAACCTCTACGTTTTACAAGAAAATTCGACGGCATTTTTATATTCTTAGGTTTCCGATTCTATTTAGAAAATGAAGATCATGATGTGCTGCCATCTGTATGTCATCAATTAAATCATCCAGAGTATTTTCAATATAAAACACATCTCATGGTCATTATTGTTAGCATGGTGTGCAAAAGTTAAGGAAAAGGCGATTTTTCTAATGTAACGTAGTGCAAAAGTATTCCAAATCAACACAAATAGTACCATTTCCAAGAAGTAAGAACATGGGAAAATAAAAGAAAACTGTCGAAAAAAAGAAATCTATATGATAAAAAAGTTCTTTATTGAAAAATTAGCGTCGAGAACAATTGGACAGAAGACCGAAAATGTGAAGAAGGAAAATCCAGCCTTTAGCATAGGCGGCGAAAGACTTGGAAGCACGGTCATTATTGCTGGAGGGGGCAAGATGATGATGATGTCGATTCATATATGCATTAGATCTGTCAACTTCACCTTTGATGCCCCCCGCCCGTATCTCCGCCCATGGCGTTTAGTAGAGGATATGATCACTCCCTGACTGCTATGCAGGATTTACAGCGTACAAGATTGTGAACGAACTGTTGGGGCATTGCTGAATTTTTGTAGCGCCAATTGCATTTCAGGAATCGTTGCTGGCGACTGGTAACGGGCCGCCAAGCATCTCCCAAGAGTGTCCCACACGTGTTCGATTGGATTTAGTTTCTAGGACCTTGCCGGCCAATCGATGCGTTGAATATCTTCACTCTCCAACAGCCACTGTACACTTCGGTACAATAGCGGACACCAGTGACTAAACCACTTTGGAAGATGTGCGGCTGTACCAAGCAGGATACCTCCCCTAACGAGAACTCCATCACCTCTAAACTGGTCCCTTTCGATGATGTTGGAGGAGTTATTGCGTATTCCCCGCTCTCTCCAGATGTGTATGCGTCTATAATCGGTAGTCAGACTAAATCTGCTTTCATCCGTAAAGAGTAGTCTACCCCCTATTGCTGATCTCTCCAGTTCTTGTGTTCCCGGTACCACAGAAAACGCCCTCTCCGATGAGTAGGCGTTTAGTGTCACAGACCGTACTACTTCACCAAACACCAACTCTGGGCATATCACTATATTGCAATTTACTGCCGTTAATGAGATGGGTTGGAAATGAAGGCCTGTCTATCGGTGGTCGCTCCGAGCTAGTTAGAGAAAAATTCTTATGTATTATTATCCCTCGGAATTCGAACCTGGGACAGTGACAGTAACTTTCACGGTGGTACACGAGCATCTTACCACCACGCCACTCGGGCTTCACAGACCGCGCTGGTCCTTGGGCAAATAGACCACCATTGTGCCACCTCCTTGCCACGGTAAAACGCGATATCGGTCTTCCAGTAGTCTGTTGCATGTGTCTTGCGATTTCTTCCGCTGTCTGCCGTCTGTTTCTTCTCTCCTGTTGGACAATATACCGGTCGTCTGTCGCCGTGGTTGCGCGTGGACGACCACTACTGAACCCTCGGACAACTGTTCTTGTCGTTTGAAATGTTCGCTCGTGAAACGATACTGTTAGCGATCCCGTACTCCTTAGTCACACTAGTCACACTTCGACGTTCCTCCAACTTCCCAATGATTCGACTTTGGGTAAAGTCACCCAGATGTTGTTTACAGGATTGTCTGTCTGTTGGACGTATCACACTGAGGCGTCGTTTAAACTGATGTACGCCGTGCAATAGCTTTCACAGAAATGCTGTGAGTACACCGCCAGCATGCTTCATACCCTTCCGACACTCGTCTACTACGTCAATCATGCTGCATATATACGCATGCCCTACCGTACCTGACCCCAGTCGGAGTCTCCTGATTGGTTTTTCGGTCCCTCTTGCCCGCTCGTTCCGCTGATATGCTAATTTTTTAGCTTCGTCCTTAATTTTCCCAAACCAGTATACTACGGTCATCTTATATACTCAAGGCTATATTAGATAGAGATATACAGTTGGAAGTCAATTTGGAATTCGCCAAACTAGGCTCAACAAATAAAAATTTCTGCACCAACTACTCGACATGTCAAGCTATCTGGGTATCAGGGCTGAAAAAATCTAAAAAAAAATCAATCTCAAAATCAGAAAAACTGATGCGGATTAAATATTTTACGTGCTCGAAGATTTCCTGACATCTTGACTTATTATATTTCATATTTATACTTTGGTATTATAAACACGAAAAACCACGTTAAACTGAGGGCTCTGCTGCCACCTATTGAACAAAAACAAAACCATCTCTCATAATTCTTAAAATACAAATGATTCAACTTCCAATGATTTTCAGTTTTGAACCTATGTGTAGAATGAAAATGAACAAGATTTGGTATCATATTTCAAGCCGAGAACAACTCAAGTTTATCGCCGTCTACGGACAATTTACTACCTAGTGTATTGCGCCGGTAGTGTAAGTGTGTGTATGTAACAGTCTGAGTAAGTGTATAGTGTTGTATCTGATTTTTCTCAGGGCTGCCATCTATATTTCAGAAGTGAAGTGAGTGAAGTGTAATAACTGAATTACATTTGTACCGTTTGCAGGTCTGTTGCTCCCTATGGCGAGACTTTTTAAAGTGGAGATCGGCTCGCATTCGCGGCTCGAAGTTAGGAACCACAAAAAAATGAACCCGGGACCTAGGGATGCGAGTCCGTCACTATGAACACTCGACCACCACAGCCGCTAATACTATAACTTATAGTGTTTTTAACACTACTTCACAAAACACCAACTCTGGCCATAACGCTCTTTACTGCCATTAATCAGATGGGTTGTAAAAATGAAGGCGATGTCTACCGGTGGTCGCCTCAAGTTCGTTAGGAAAAAAAACTTTGTATCTACACCCTCCCTCGGATTCGAACCCGGGACCCTGACCTTCACGGTGGTAGACGAGCATCTCAACACCACACCATTCGGGCGCATACTTATAATACTATAATTTATATTTATTTTTATGATGCATACCGGTGTAAACTTCATGCGTCTAAATACCATTTATTTTGTTCACAAAATCAATTTGGTGGTAAACATAAAAACAAATTAACCGGTATTTTCACGCATAATGTTTACGTCAGTTTCACCATAAAAAGAAATAATATGTTGTAATATAGCATATTTTGTTTTGTTTTCATGCTGTATACCGGTCTGAAATTGAGAACATCACTTAATAAATTATATAACAGATAGTTTAGTTTTTATTTGATAGGTGACAGCAGAAGTTCTATATTTTTGTGTGTGATGTGTAGCTATTTTTTCCGATTTTTTTGTGCAGAAGAGAGAGAGAGGAAAGTGCAAACATATATATATATACATTTCCCATAATTGAAGAATCAATCGCAGAATTTTTATCCCTTTCGGACACTTCATACACTGTATAATGGGGTCATAGGAATTCTTTCGTGCGAATACCATAATGATATACCATTTCGCTGGAAATGATGTTTTTCGTTTTCCCTAGAATAGCTCAGCTGCAGTATATGATTTTATTTAGAATCCAGTTGCAGTTTAGGAGGACCCATGACCGCACCGGGCTGCTATATATTAGGACCGTGAAAATGGGCCAAAATATATCGATTGCACACTTGCATCATGGCTGCCAAAGGAAGCATTTCTGTGGAATTTGATGCATGTGTGTAAAAACACAAACTTGCATCATCGTCTACGAAAAAAAGAAAAAAAAAGTAAAAGTGTTCAAATTCTTTCTATATATATGCCCACGTCGTGGGGAATATGGTCGAAATACACTGCTGGCCACCGTAAATGCAACACCCTGAAGGAAGCATGCAAATAATATGAAATTTACAACATGCATTAGCGGAGGTGAGATATGCAAATGATTAGAATTTCAGCACAGACGCACATCACGCGCGCCTGTGGCGCCACTTTAAAGTGCTATTTAAGGCTTGGAGATTTCGACGATTTGAAGTATGGCAATTGTGTTTTTCTTGTGGTTTTTTCAAAAAAACGATCAATTATGACTCGTAGAAAACAGCGATCATCTTTTGATCAAGTATCCGAGTTCGACAGAGGAAGGATAGTGGCCTACCGAGATTGTGGATTATCTTTCAGGGAAATCGGTAGTCGTGTTGGACGAAACCAAACAACTGTAATGCGGATATGTGATCGTTGGATGCAGGAGGGTACGACGGACCGACGTGTTCGATCGCATCCACCTCAGTGCACCACTTCACGTGATGACAGGCGTATTGTGCGTATGGCAGTGACGGATCGCTCAGCCACATCACGAACCATAGCACAGCACATTCAATCTGTACCGCATCATCCAGTGTCTGCGCGTACCATTCGACGCCGTTTACAGCAGAGTGGTCTGTCCGCAAGACGTCATGCACCGCCACACTGGTCCTGCACCGGGTATTATGGTATGGGGCGGTATTGGATATCACTCTCGCACTCCTCTAGTACGCATTTCCGGTACTTTAAAAAGCCAGCGCTACATCTCCGAGGTGTTGGAGCCAGTTGTCCTTCCTTACCTTCAGGGCTTGCCCACAGCCGTATTTCAACAGGATAATGCGCGACCACACGTGGCACGCATTGTCCAAAGGTTCTTCGTCAATCGCCAGATTGAATTGCTTCCCTGGCCAGCTCGCTCTCCGGATCTTTCGCCGATAGAAAACATGTGGTCCATGGTTGCTCAACGATTGACATAGATTACATCCCCAGCTGCCACACCAGATCAACTTTGGCAACGCGTGGAAGCTGCTTGGTCTGCTGTACCCCAAGAACACATCCAAAGTTTCTTTGAATCAATGCCGAGGCGTGTGGCAGCGGTGATCTCCAACAATGGCGGCTACTCTGGCTACTGATTTTGGCAGGAACCACACTTCACAGAAGTCTATAAATTTAATCATTTGATGCTTGGTCAACATGTTATCTACAAAATAAATATTGTTGCGATATCTCTTGTCTTTCTTGGTGTTGCAATTTGGGTGGCCAGCAGTGTACATGAATGCGCCCGGTCGAAATTTTTGCATGTTCCGGGCAACAGAGTTTCTATGTTTTGAGCGGCCGATATATTTTATACAAGTTAGAATATTTTATACAAGCCGTATAGTTTATGCAAGTTTAGAATCAATCGTAAAATATCTCTTTCTTTCTTGCACTGAATATACTGTATGAAGGGTCATATGATACATTAATTTTTTGGGGGAAAATATATTTCCACGTTTCATTAACAAACTGCACAATGTTTTTCCTTTTCGGTTTTTTTTCTAGTTTTAACTTTTCAAATTTCTTTTCTTTCCTTGATTTTGAGTTGCTGCTATAACTGACATCTATATTTGTGGTAAAAGTTCGATTTACTGGTATTCAGCTTCTACCAATGGGATCAGTAAAAGTCCGAAATAGAAACATTCACGAGCATTTCTTGGACATTTACCATTTCGTTTTGATAAGTTGAGGAATTAGCATTTTAAAGGCACGGAGTTTGTTTTTGTATACAAAAATAATTTCTTGATATTATTATCCTTAGGCCGCCTATGTGAATAGCGGCTTTGGAAACAAGATATTGTTCAAGAAATCTTTTATTTTGCAATGGATTTATAAATAAATAGATAAATTAATCGCTTTAATGTAAATCTCTAGTTTTAAAATTTAACTTTACATTTTCAAAGAATGAGTGAGACCTGGGATTTTTCGGGAAAATAAAAAAAAAAGGAAAATATTATCCATACGCGTAAACGATGAGCCACATCTAAAACTATCATAATTGCCCGATGCTACCCAAGTATTCTCAGTAATTGGAATATTAAAGAAGCGAGAAACCATTACGGAGAGATAAGCATCCTCTGTATTATAGAAATTCAATATTGCTAAGAACCACGGTATCAAAATTAATATTCTAAAAATCATTGTCGGAGCCATTGATTATCTTAACACTTTTATAAAATTTCGGATATTTGCGGAGCTCTGACATACGTTTGAAGGTTAAAAAGCACGCATTCACAATGATTTTTTAGCTTCAACAATGACTTTCGAAATCCCAACTATAGTATTACTTTGATCCCGAAAAAATAGTCTACCAACAGTTATTCCTTTTTAGTTCACAATAAAGATGTATCAAACGTTTCTAGTCTAGTCTGAACTTGAAATATTGCAATTTAATAAACTAAGTTGAAAAAGACATCAGAAAACAAAAAAAAAAGAGTTTTTGAGTAAATTCCACATTGAAGTATCCGACAACTTTCTTCTCAGTTTTTAATAAAATTTTACTGGAGTGAACTTCAATAACATTTTTTTGATAGAAAGTATCTCAAAATTGTGGAACAATAATGACTTTTTGACTAGACTATGTAATTTTTTATGAAAAATCCTTTTTATGTAAAATTAAGAAAAATTTATGTATTATTCGAAACATGCTTGCAAGAAAGTTTATGAATGCAATGCTTTGTTATTTTTACAGTACATTCAAACAGTGATGGTGCAGTGTTCTAAATCAAAAATTGAATAGATTTTATGGTATGTTCATTACTCACACAAAAATTTGTTGATGTACGCGTAAATTTTTTTGAAATTTCTTCTCAAGTAAAGTATCAGAAGTAGCATTCTTTGAAAAACGCGTTCAAGTTTTTATTCACGGATTACTGGATGTTAAAACGCAACACTGAAGTGAACGCAACTTCGGGTCTGAGCCTAATATAAAATTATCATAAAAAATTAATTTCGTGAAAAAATTTAAAAAAAAAAATCGATATTTTCTTTCAAAATGACGTATTAAACGTAAGTCGGACAACTTAAGGGAACGTTTTGTACAAGGGAATAACTTCTCGTGTGTGTTATCTTGGGTTTTTTATCTCAACATGTGTGTTATTCTTAGGTTGATTGTGTATAGGTCTTGTGTTTGTAAAAACTTTGGAAACAAAATACTGTAATATAAAAGAAATAAGATTGCTAATATTTTTCTCCCACAATAAATTTATGAATACATAAATAAATTAATTAATTGTTTGAATAAAATTATCATTTAAAATTGAAATTTAAATATTTCATTCATTCTGGATTTTCGAAGGATGAGACAAACATTAAAGTGTTTCGAGAAAACAAAAAGATGGGAAATTATATTCATATGTGTAGATGTTATGTTATGCATTTTGTTTCGGACTAGAAGATATGCCTGATGCTGCAAAAAAATAGAAACAACAAACCATTATGAAAAGATAAGCATCCTTTTCATTGTACAAAAACAGTGCTGTCAGGAACCACGGTATCAAAATTAATATTCTGAAAAGTATTGCAATTTAGAAAAATAGCTAATTTCAGAAAGACATTAGAAAACAAAAAAAGAGTATTTTATGAACATATCCTAGTAAATTTTGCAATAATGGTTTATATATGACGGACTTTTCTCTACACAATACTTGTAGTTTTTCACACATTCGCAGATTTTATCGGAAAGAAACATCCATCGACTTTATGAACAAATAATACGAAAAGTATGGACTTTGATCTTTCCTCTCCAACAAATTCAAAAATATATTCCTACGATATGCTAAGCTAGATGATGGGGTGGGCTTACATATTCAGCTAGTTGCGCTTCAAGTCATTCACATCGCATTTCGCTCAAACATATAATACATATATGACCACGCTTTATCAATTGAGTGTATGAACTCGCTCGCTGTACTTACTCATAATACGCCATGCACCTCAAAATTCGAGTATGCCACTGCGTTAAGAATGATGCTCTCAAAAGCATCTCCTGAAATCGTGTTTTGTATAGGAAATGAGTTACTCCATTCAAGTCGCTGCTGCTGCTCTACATTTCCACCGCTGGAATTTTCGTTGGAAATTGTTCGCCGCTGACAGTTAACTTATACCGAGTGGCGTAATGGCCAAGGCAGTGGCGAAAAGAGATGAATCCCTCTTTCGAATATTTCACGCGATTCTCGAAGTATAAGTTACCAAAACCAGACTTCCGTTTACACTTCAAAGACCTTTGATTATCCTAGACTTTGAAGAATAATGATGATGATGTCTTAGTCAAACACGAGGCAAGAAACCTCGCGTATGCATTGGGAACCTTTTGCGTGTAAAATAAGTATTTTATCCGTCGACATGTTTCATATAGGACATGCAGAGACGTTTGAAATTCTGATTAAATGTCCAATTAATATTTCCTCATTTGTGTGTTTGACACACATGTAATTGGGTCTAGTTCTCTCATTAAATATGAACGTGGAATTCGGGTATTTTATTCTGTAAGGATTACATATTCCCTTGGTACAATATCATTGGAATTTTATATGTATTGTTTTCGCGCTTATATGTTGAACAGAGTCAAAACTTAAAAAGGAAAAGAATTCTTGAATATTTGTTTTAAATTTCTTTTAAGAGATCAACTTTTCAGTTTCTAATGATATTTATTCTGATTAATCAAATGATAAAAACTACCATAATTCCCCGCATATAGTCTGAAATGATGTATAATCTGCAAATAAAAGTTTCATTCATCAATAACGAAATCTTATGGAATAGACACGTAAGAAAAAATACAAATTATTTCTCCTTGTATCTCAAATCTTTATGATGTGAATACTTTTGGACTATTGAAAATATTTTTTTCCATCAAATTATTTTAGTTTTAGATCCAATTAATAATGAATATCAAACATTTCTCGGAAAATACATTTCAATAGCAATATTTTCTCAGAGCTCGGTTTAGCCCCAAAATTTTTTGTATCTGTGTTTTAACTGAATAAATAAAATTATCTCATCTTAAAAAAACATTCTGAAACGATTCCAATTGAAAACAATTTATAATTCAAAGGCGAATATAGTATATAATTTTAAATTTAAAGAAATATAATTGTTCATCCTTCTCTTATCATTTCAGCAATAACAATAAGAAAAAAATATCGAAGAAGTTACCTATTATGTTTTTAACGTAGTCGAATACCTTAACCCTTTTAGACCTTGAATGCACAAATGTCGTGGTTGCTTTTCTTCATTGTATACTTTTTCTTTTTTAACATCAGAAAGTTAGGCTCTGACTCAAACGATTGTGTAAGTTTTGCGCTATAAATATAGTAAATATAAGCTTCGAGAGTTTTCATTAGAAGGCAGCACTTCTCTCCAGGAGATCTTCCAGGAGAAAGTTCATCCGGGAAAAGCCTGATTTATTAAGTAAAATTTAGCAAAAACTCTGGAAAAATTTTATGTGAAGAATATACGCTATATAGAGGGTGTTCACTCTTATCGTTATATCCAATGACTATTTACCGAACCGTTGGTTTTAGGGACAACTTTCAACTGGAAAAAAATATTTGAAATGATTTCACCCATCACCTTAAATGTCGTTCAAATGGAAAAAATTTATTATGAAGAAGTTGCAAAATTTTAATTTTTAAATTAATAAATGTCCAATCCGAAAGTTGTTGCCCTGTCTCTCCTGAGGCCAACAAAAACTTTCCATATGTCTAAATGCAATATTTCCTGAGATATTGAAATTCGAAAATTGGAGTAAAGTCGAGAAAGAACAGCAAAAAGTAACGGGCAACGTTCCTTTCCGTCATTTATGTTGTTCATTACCTTTTTTTATGTTTTTTAAATCAAAAAATATCTCAGCGAATATTGCACTTAGAAACATGGAAATTTTTTGTTTGTTAGCCTCAGGAGAGACAGGGCAACAACTTTCTAATTGAAAGTTAGAAGACGGGGAACCGTATAAAAATATAGAATTTTTTACTTTTTACCAATACTTTTTTCTTCATTTAAACGATATTCAAGGTGATGGGTGAAATCATTTGAAACATTTTTTCTAACTGAAAGTTGTCTCTAAAATCTACGGTTCAGGAAATAGCAATTAGATAACGATAAGAGTGGACACCCTGCATATATAATGACGGAAATACTCTGCATCATGTTGGCTGGAAAAATTTGGACGAAGCCATTTATCCATCATTTTTATTTCATCACAAAAAAAAACGAAAACTTCGAAAAAATTAAGATTTGTTGACACATTTATGTTTTTAACCCATTTTTTGAATATCAAAAATGCAAAAACATCTCGAAAACTCCAAATAAGTAAATTCTCGGGTCTGAAAGGTTAAGAGGCTAGGAGATAGAGAAGAACGATGTCCCGTGTAAGACGCCCCCCCCCCCCCCATTTCAAAATTTTCCCAACCCGATACGTGTCTCGACCTCTGACATTCCTTAAAACTGAAAGTTCGCGTGATTTATCTCGACAATACAAACTTGGTTTAGGCAGGCCTCAGAGACACGATTTTTATAAACGGGCGGTATCGGTCCGGAAATGGTTGAGAGGAATCTCAAGTCAACTGGAAAAAGAGCACCAAGTTTGAAGAGAAGTAATTTTATCCGATTCCCCACAGAGAGAGAGAGACAGAGCGATGGCCACTCTGAAACTCGAGTACTCCGTTAAAATTGTCGTGGCCATTTATCTGCAGGCTTATAAGGTGACATTTATCGATGGAAAAGAAACAAAAACAGCGGATGAATCGAATAAATCGCTTTCATTTCCTATTTTTCTTCTCAGCTCAACGTAATATATTTTGCTAAACCTCTCAGGTGATGCACCAGGTTAATGTCATACCTAACCGCTTCACACTTTTATCCATTAAATACGTGGGGGATAATTCGTTCGGTATAATCTCTCACCTGGTTCTGTGAAAAGTTACATTTAGACTACAATGCAGTAAACATTTTCTAATTGTACGTGAGAAAATAATTACGGGATAAGGATTCGTGGTCAGGTGGAATTTGAAATTTCATACGCTTCGTCCACACCCGCAGAAAAAAAAAAAAACATTTTGAGTGGTTACGAAAACAATGGGATATCTTTAGCTATCTATAGACGACTGAAGACTAGAACTTTCGTCATCCCTGAAGACATACTGGATGATCTGGATGCTCTACTACAACAAAACCATATATGCACCTCATATGCAGGCCTTTGCGGAGTTTCTAACGAATCGATACACGCCGGAATGTATGTTCTGAGCGTATGTGTGCATCTAACTTATTTATGTTGCCGAAATCATGGTTGTTTCGTGTTTTGCTAGTGCGTGCCGCTATTTTGCTGCATATTTTCGAAGTTAAGACAGTGAATACTTGAGTTTTCATGTTGCGTAAATACACCGCTGAAGAACTGCCTGCTTTCAACGGAGAGACTTCTTTTAAATGAGACACGAGATCGTATTCTTACCTTGAAATTGGAAAATACCAGAAAATCAGCTTCAGCAGCATCTAAGTTCAAATGCCACCAGATCACTGTTCATTAGCCCATGTGAATGTTCTAAGTCTTAAAGGGTAAAAACTATTGGAAAGTGGCTCTTAAATACAGATTGTCAGAGAGACTTTATGTTACTGAGATGTGTCAAACATTTTGTAGTTCGGTATATTTACATGCGAGCATTGTTTGCAAACGCGTATATACACAAATGTCTCTGGAAATATACTTCGCGGCTCCCAGGGGAATCGTGGTGAGATGAAGATAGTGATTTATGTGCCTATTTATGCTTTGAAGTAGTTCTTTAATATGAGAAAATATCTACTAGACAATTCGGGGAGCCACAGTAGAACCATTGATCGGACAAGGGAGACAAAAGTTTAAGAACCACTGGTGACAAAAGTTTAAGAACCACTGGTGACAAAAGTTTAAGAACCACTGGTACACGCTGTGTTACAAAAGAAAATCCCAGGTGAAAAATTGCCTACTGAAAACACAAACATACGGTAATGTTATGGTAAATGTCGTTCTAATTTTGGTTTGCTTCTGTTTACGTAGATTCAAGAGGCACGAAGACGAACTTGCAACTTATTTCTTTTATTTTTTATTTTATCCGTTTCACAGTGAAAGTAACAATAAACTTTTGTTTTGCTGGACGTAAAGGCGCTGTTTATTACGGCACAGCGAACAGGAGATTGAAAATATACAAGATACTCAATAAATACGCTAAAAACCTAGAAGCACATTCGCCCCTTCATAAATTTTTGTCAGTTATTTTGATGTTCTAAGTATAGAGAAAACTCAGGCAGAGAGAGACACTGGGTTGTTCTGCTATAGTCCTTTTCAGGTTAACTTTGCAGTGGAGAGAAAGGTAGAGAGTGTATTCCTTCGCCGCAAAATAAAGTTCCCATAAATCGTAGTTTTATGATGATCATTTATACAGAATATTTCAAGTTTTTTAATGATTTTGAAAAAATATCGTTTTGAACCGATGTTTCTTCGTTTGAAATTTTTAAATTAGAAAAAATATTTTTTACCATTATCTAAAAATCTATAGCAACCACAACGACATTTTGGTGTGATACCCTACAAATCGTCCATACCTTACCGATGCCGCGTATCGATACATTGGTTAAGAGGCTTTTGTTGCCATAGCAACGAGTGATGAGGTTCCCTCGTAGCTTCCTCTTCACTGCAAAGTTAACTTGAAACGGACTATAGTATATTTTACACTGTACACGAGAGGAATGTTCATTTGAATAAAATTCTCGACACTTTCTTTTGGAAATTTATTACCATAAGAAAGCTGATCATGAGTCTTCGATATATGTTATTGTGAATTGAGTACTAGGCATAATTTCTTTGGCAACGTCGCAAAAAATAAAAGAGCAGCTACGCCATTTTGAGAGATGATATCTACGAGCATACGATGCGTATATTCATGGCTATTCGTGGTTTAATTTTTTTGATCTATAGCACCAACATATCTTGTTCGAACATTTATAAATTCCACCGTTTTCTAATGGGAAAACATCGTTCCTCTTTAGCGCTCGAAATATATTTTTTGTTAGCTATGTGCGTTCAAAAGTTGGCATTCATCACCAACGCACGCATAAATCGAAGTATTTTTTGACATTTCTCGGAAAAATTCGTTGTCGCTTTTATCTTTGTTAATGGACGAGATGTTGCTAAGACGAGCGAGAGGTTATTCAGACTTGTCAAACAATAGAACAAAAGCCATCATTTGCTACGACATCAAAAGAGAATCATCAGAGCGAAGAATACTCTGTCATCGCACTAATTGCTAGGACTCGCATTTATTTATTTTGCTCTCGTATCAGAAAGAATAAAATTTCATTTGTGAAAGCGAATCATCATTAAACATCAAGTCAAAAAGAAATTTAAACGAAAAGCTTTCCTCGAACAGAAGGAGTAGATGAATAATTTCACTTCGAACGATATTCACGCGGGAAATGTTACGAAATAATAGTGATTCGTTTTATTAATCAATAAGCCGATAGACTAGTACGGAGTGGCATATTCCCATTAGCGTTCTGATCTTTTGTCAGTGGAGTACTCAAAATATTCTTCTAGAAAACTCTTTGATGCATTTCTTGTGATCTGGTGAATTTTCTAGAACTGCACTGATCTTATACACAAAAAGGCTGAATAGACCTGAAATGAATCACAGGCTATTAGAAATAATACAAGAATTTATTATTTTAGATGTTAATTTTTTAAGGAAGGAAAAAACTCATCTCTGCCTCTACCGGGAGTCGAACCCGGGTCCCTCGATTGCCGGACGAGTGCTCTGACCACTAAGCTACAGAGGAGATAGAGATTTTCCTTCGCTAGAGCGTATAGATGCCGAACGGAACCGTGCAATGGACGGTGAAACCGATCAGCTAATAGCTCATGGACGACGAGCCACCAGAGGGCTATATATATGACATGAATGTCTCTCTCCACTTTTTAATACAAGATCTTGTATTAACAAGTGGAGAGAGACATTCATGTCATATGTCATATATTAGAAATAACTTCGTCTGTCGGAATTTCGGTATTCTTGAATCTTCTGGATTCTGTTCGTGCATTGATACATACGAAACGTATGCAGGCTATTACAAATTGTTTGCGCAGCAGATATCTCTGCAATGGTTGACTTAAGAAACATAAGTTAATGAAGGTAATATGGTCATGCTGAGCTTCAGTGATTTTTGCTGTCCTGTGTGATAAATTTTGAGAAACAAATAATGTTAAAAAATACTTTGATGCGTTGTTAAAAGAAAAAATTAATCATCCAAATGGTATATCTCAGTGGACAATATGAAAAAATAGGCTTTTTCTTTTCAGAGTCTACCCTTTGGCCAACAGATGAAGGTAATATGGTCAGCGAAGTTCTCAATGTAAATATTTTAACAAATAAACAGGCATTTGCACGAATGATTATTAATTTCAAAAGCTTATTCGACTAAGCAAACTTTAAATTAAAAATTAAATACAAAAGAAATCTAATATTTATCTAAATTTTTCCATTTTGCTGTGTGATACTTTAGCCATCCGGTTCACTCCAGCCTTTTTTCTGATCTCGTCGATCCTTCTTATGTGTAGGGCCATAAAACCAACCTGTCAAATAATATAAAGAACCCTACATGACAGACACCAAATTTTATACAGATTGAAATTACAAAAATTCAGTTGAAAAGCGTTAAAAACAGCACAAAAGTACAAAAATTAAATTTTTATACAGTCCCCTGTTTACTGAAACTTCCATTTATTGACATGTGGATAGTGCTTTGAAAATCATCTGCAAAACATTTTAGATGCAATATTTATCGCGAGATATTTTACATATATAAAATCCCTATATTCTGACAACTTATCAATGTGTTGGTAACTTTGATTGGCTTAAAAGTTACCATTTTTAGGGAATGTATTCAAAATAGAACGAACACCACTATTTTGTTTTTTATTCGCAGTAAATAAAAAATAATAATTATGGTTTCGATATTGCCCGAATTCTAGCCAAGGGCCATCGAAATAAATAACAATCTTGAGTCAACGTAATCAATTCCTACATATAAAAAATACCTATGAGTTAATGAGTTAGTTATATTATTAGAGAACATGCGACTATGGCAAACGAATAAATTTTAAATTTGCTTTAACAAATAAAACTGTAAAAAAAAATTACGTGCAAATAAAAGCTCTATGCATTGCTGTTTACACACTTACAAGAAAGACAGCTTTGCTGTCTTATTCGTTTTCAGATTTTATTGAGTGTCAAATAGTTTGAAAGACAATTCTCATACATTCTTAATTCAAATTAATTTTTCCTTATAGAGTATTTATCTGTATAGACAAAAAATCACTGCACGTGCCTTTTATTTCCTTGCACTTTTTCTTTTAAACTTTAAAACGTCCAAAAATTAAAGCTTTAAATATTTACTATCTTTTTTTAATAATTCAATGATGTGATGGCATAAAAGATTAAAATTTAATTTAGTATGATAAACACGCTGGGAAAAAAAATCTGTCATTTGTTTGTTCTTCTTATTATTGAAGATAAAACAATTTTTATGCATCTTTTAACATATTTTTTCCCCTTCTTTCCACAATGTTAAGCACCATTTTACAACAGCTCTAGAAATTTCAGAATAATAATTATGAAAAATAATAACAAATCTTGAGCATAATTTTCTTTTCTTTCGTTCAACAGCGTGTAATTAAGATAAAAACCTGGTTTTTCTTTTTAAAAAAAACTAATGATTAAACGAGTCATTTTTTTCATTCCGTGGAAAAAAATGAATTTCCGAATGAAAAAAAAAAGATTTGAAAGAATTTAAATTGAAAAAAATATATATTGCACACTCTCTGTCTCTTTGCTTCGCCTATTTTTTTAATGAGTGTAATTATTACTTGAAATAATAACTATAACATGCGTGAAGATAATACAAAATCTCCACTTTCGCCTTGAAAAAGTGATTTTCATTGAAATGGACAGCACTTAAAAGGGAATGAAATGTTTCTTCCGTTGAAATATTGTTATATATTGCCATATTTTATTCGTTTATCGGATTATTCGATTAGCAAGATTAGCAAGATTATTTGCAATGTATCGAAATAAAAATACAACATGGCTTTATATATATCATGAAATATAATAGTTTATTTTTTTTCTCTCTTAAATTTTGAATTTATTATGACCAGAGTAGAGGACAACGATTTATTTAGCCTATCGTTCAATTCCCAGTCCTGTTTACTTTATATGCAAAATTTGGCGACAGTCTAAAATTGTAGATTTGTATAAAGAACATACATACAGGGGTTGGACAAAATAATGTGAACCCTGTGCAAAAAACAACACTCGAGG
The DNA here is from genome assembly GCF_987345545.1 of Pholcus phalangioides. Classification (NCBI taxonomy): domain Eukaryota; kingdom Metazoa; phylum Arthropoda; class Arachnida; order Araneae; family Pholcidae; genus Pholcus; species Pholcus phalangioides. Next base: position 41,447,041 of record NW_028301615.1, on the reverse strand, counting down.
GAACCTGTCGTATACGCCCGCCCTCCAGTGTGGAAAAGTTCCACTTAGTGGACGATAATGTGCACACATCAGTCTAGTCGTAGCAGTGATAACGTTCGGATACGATGCATATTGGGGCGTTAAAACTTCGTTATGGCTGACCTCACAGATTTCGAAAAAAGCATGATTGTTGGAGCCCGTCTCGCCGGGACCACAGTAATGAAAACGGCCACCCTTTTTTGATTGCTATAGCAAACAGGGAAATACATCATCTACCAAGCATAACAGTGGCCGAGACTCGAAGATGGCTGATAGACCCAGAAGGCTTTTGAAGCGGATTGTGGCCAGAAAGCACAAGATAACAGCATCCGAGATAACATCTGAGATGAATACACATCTACAGAAAAGTGTATCGACAAAACTATCCGCCGTGAACTGCATGCAGCAAACATACATGGTAGAGCGACTATTCGAAAATCATTGGTGACACCATGCAATGCCTTGAAATGACATACATGGTGTCACGAACATAAGAATTGGACACAACAGCAAAGGTAGAATGTCATCTGGTCAGACGTTTCGTGGTTCACATTATTCCAGATTAACGGACGTGTTTACGTTTGGAGAACGCCAGCACAAGCTTATGGTGTTGACTGTCTCCTTTCTACTGTTAAGCATGGAGGGGGGATCGGTGATGCTGTCAGGCGTCATGTCTGACCGTGGTATCGGCCCACTTGTTGTCCTGGATGGGCGGGTTAAAGTATCGGTTTATGTCAATATTCTGGCCGACATCTTCATTCAATGGTGCAATATTAGTTCCCTGATTCTCGACCTGTGTTCCAAGATGTGATTCGCCCGTTTACACTGCTGGAATTGTCGGAGACTGGCTTGATGAACACGATAAACTGCAACACCTCGTGTAGCCCGCTCAGTTCCCTGATCTTAATATAATTGAACCTTTGTGGCGTATTTAGCAGGCCAAATGTGCAGTAGGTTTCCACCTCCAAAGACACGTTCTAAATTAGTGACCTTTTTGCAGGAGCGGTGGCTACCCTATCCCCGTGACTGTGATGCCTGATTTGTATTTTTCCATCCCACGACGGATACAAGCTGTAATTAATGCAAAAGGAGGGCAAACAGCCAATTAATAAAGATTTTGTCTCATTTCACAGGTGTTTATATTATTTTGTCCAACCCCTGTACTTTCACACTTATATATAAGATGATCAAGTATCACTTTTATGCTTCATATGTTTATTAATGATAAGTCTTATTAAAGGCGCATAGATGGCATATAAATACATGTGTGTAACATGACGACGTGACGTGCATGGGGCATGAAGGTCCCATAAATTCGTAAATAGTTAATAAAATTGAAGGAATTTGTATATTTGAATGTGGTTTTGTAAAAACATTTCCCTCGTGAAGGGGAATTGTTGTTGGTACAGAACAAATTCTAATTTCAGTCAATAGATGGTGTTCAAATCACTGGAAATATGTCAATCAGAGTCTTATAAAACGCGGAGTGTAGATTTACAGCTCATTTATGAATTTCCCTGTTACTGGCACTTAGAACATAACGTTTTCATTGTGATGTTCACATTTGTGAATAAAGCATTATTGAAATATTATCTGAGGCTCATTTAAAGCGTTATTGTTGAAGTTGCTTTACCTGAGCCACAAATCACCGGTTTTACGAACTTTTCGTACACAGAAGAGCTTAAAGAAAGGTTCCAATCCAATCAGGTGGATAAAGGATGCGTGCAGCGTTCTATATCGAGAAATATTTGAACTTATTTTCCTGTACCAAAAAAGTCCCCTTTTCGTGAGATGAACGTTTTCTCAAAATCCGCATTTAAATAAATCAATTCTTTCAATTTTTCAGAATTTTTTTAACCATTTACGAATTCATGGGGCATCCTGCAGATTTACTCATATTTCTTCTTTGCAGTGGAATTTTCTGATCTGTTTTAACAAACCTTTCATTGTTTACCAATGAGATGAGCTTTTGGATTCACAGCTCCCAGGTGTGATTCCTTTGTTTCTGTTGAACGAACGAAACCTTGATAATAATATGCGTCATATTGACCAATTTATATCTGACAACAAAGGTGATCGCAATATTTTGACCATAAATACCGATGACCATGAACAAATCGATTGTTCAAAGTGAAAAAAACAACGTATTCTTTCAGATATATTGACGAGTGTTGTTACACACACAGTATTGCCAAACGAGTATATTGGATCTTGAATGTTGAATATTTCTAACGTATTCTATATTAACGTTGCAATGATCGTTGAAATCTTTGAAAGGATAGGAAAACAACTTTTTAGTAGTAAATATTAGAGGATAGGAAGGTCTTTAAAAATTTTTGGTAGAAGGTATTAGGAATATGCAGGATGTCTACCTGCATATTCCTAATACCTTCTACCAAAAATTTTTAAAGACCTTCCTATCCTCTAATATTTACTACCAAAAAGTTGTTTTTCCTATCTCTTCTGAGCCCAACATTGAACATTGAAGGACCGGACACAACCCGCTTCCCATCTCAGAGAGATATCGAACCTTTCCCGGGGGATGGGTGTATCCGGAAATTTATTAATTTATGTAAAAATAGCAATGATATACATATATACAATAAATAATCTGGAATAAATAATCGTACAAATTGTGATCATATAGCATCATCCACAGATAATCAGTCCGTAATCGTAATAGTCCTTACATAAATAATCAAAGAATAATTTTTGTCTTGTATGTGATAGAATCTCGAATTGAGTTTATCCAATCTAGAGTACACCAATCTCAGCAATCAAGCTGTGATAAGATATAAATTGACGTGTATATGTGGCCGGCATCTCCATTTCATTCACACCCGCCGGAGAAGGATGAAACAGTTGACACTTGTCTTCTTGGGCGTAAATTGTATCGATTATTAGGTGTCGGTGCAACAGCCGATGCATGTCTTCTTGGCCGTAAATTATACTTTTTAATATGTAACCGTGTTACCTCTCTTGTTGGCACGTAAGACGGGTCCTCCGAGCGCGAATGCCGTCCCCTTGATCCCGCAACTCGTGTCTTATTGTGGAGTAGATGTAGGTTGCGGTCCAGGAATCGAATCAACCTCTGCAAACGTTGAAAGTTCAGAGGGCTGTCTAGAATTCTCATCTTCCAAGCAAGCATTCTGGACTCTGGCAGTTGGCCAAAGTGGAAGTCTCTCGTCTGGGGACACGTGGTTATATAATGCCATAGGGAACCATTTGAACCGCAGATGCATACGCTGTTACTAGAACGTTTAAAACGCAGAAGATACAAGGGAAAAGGGCCATGCTCGGTGATAGCGATTGTTTTCTCTCTAGGCCATACGTTCAAACGCCAATGAACTCGTCGTTGTATCTTGTATGCGTCCTTTGCTGCACATGTATTCCAATTGGTCTGCCACTCCTGCAACACGTCCTCTTTAAGCACCCGATGGACCAAACTCCTTGGCCAAAGGTGGTCGTCTTGAGACGGAAGTTTTGTGGCCTGCTTGGCAAGTTTGTCGGCAATTTCATTGCCAAAGATGCCTACGTGGGCTTTAACCCAGGCCAATCGGATTCTCGTGTTGGCGCATAAAATTCGGCGAATCTCCCGTACGTTATGATGCAAAAATACAGAACGTGGGTTTTTGATTGATAACAGGCCCGAAGTGCTGTCTGAGAGGATCAGCACTGGTTTTGATAAGGCGTATGCCCTTGAAACGGCATTCAGAATCGCATATATTTCAGCTTGAAAAACACTGTTTTCTTTTGCGAGCCGCCTGCTCCATTGTTCCTCGATGGATCCATCTTCTTTTATAACTACATAAGCGCACCCTGTACCGTCAGAAGACTTCGAGCCATCTGTATAGATCTTTACTGTTCCAGGTTCTGAGCCCAACAAAAAAATCGTATGTTTTTGAATATCCACTGAGATATTTTAATTAAAAAATCGGTCAAAAGTTGGGAAAGAACAGCATAAACTAACGAACAACGCTTTTTGATTTATTCTGTTCTTTACCAACTTTTCTCCGATTTTTGAATTCAAATTTCTCAGCGAACACATTACAGTTAGAAACGTTCAATTTTTTATTGGACTCAGAAGAGACAGGGCGACAACTTTGTAACTAGAAATCAGAGGACGCAGGTACCTCATAAAAATTAAGACTTTTTTTGTGGCACACTGTATTTTCACTCTCAAAGCTAGTACAGGGTGATTTATGAACACATTATGAGATTTTTTTAAAATTAAAACTATACCTCTACGACGAACGATCGATGAGATAAAGCCCGAATTAAGACTTACAGGATACCCTGTATAATGATATCCTTAAACAGTCGACGTGAGCCGAACCAAATGGAACTGGTACATAGCTGCAAAGAGAAGGAAAAACCTCAAAGTTGTCGTTTTAGTAAGGGTTTTGTGCATAATTAAGAAAAAAATCCTTCCATTTGGCGTATAAATTATAATACGGCAATTCCCCAGATATAGTCCATAAAGATTCCGAATTCCACTAGGTGTATACATCTAGTACTTGACATAACATTTAAATTTGATTAACTACTATTTTTCAATTACCTTATTGCATTTTTATATAGATTATGTTTTCAGTTGTTTTTCCTTCTGTGTAATTGGTTTCTGCTTGTTGGAATGCATGTAAATAAACTTTGAAGCTCTTGTGAGTTTGCTTCATCGTAGAAGCAGTTATTATGTAAAGAAGCAAACTTACAAGTAGTTGTTCTTATCAGAGATGAACTGCTATACGTTCACATTGCAGATGAAACTGAAAAATAGGCAACGGTAAGTAAACATTTCTATTAAGCAGATCATACAATGACATACAGTCGGGCCCGCTTAATCGGATAACGGATTAATGGGCGCCTTGCTTAAACGGATATAATTCTCTCTGGAACCAAAATTTCTTCTATAGAAACAATGTTAAAGTTACAAATACAAGGCACAACAGGCGAAATACCGAACGAAGTGGCTGAGAAAAAGGTGTCATAACAAGTATGGATGTCATATATTACTAAAATGCAGCAACCCAATTAAAAATGCAGTCACAAAAATTATAATCAATATATATCGTATATATATTGTTTATCGTATTTCTTTTTAAACGTGTCAATTGTGTTAGAATTCTACATCCGGGGGTTGTAAATTCTAACACAATTGACCCGCTTAATCGAATATTATGATTGACATAAACCACTACATATATATAATTGTTTCACTGGACAAAACATTTGTACGTAATGGCAAATATGTTGCCAAGGTGAGACTTATGAAAAAACCTAGATTCGTTATTGGGTACTGGCCTCGAAGTAGCTAATGCCTTTAGTACGTACATGTAATTATGTGAGATCATAGTTATACGTGGAATGAATGGAATGAAGCCACACGGAATAGAAATCAATATTAAAAGATATATGCAGGTGATGTTGAACAGAGCATTTCACAACCTCCTCCTTTGCGCCTTCTGAAATAGTAAAAGTTTCATATATGTATCTGCTTTTTTAAAAAGTCAACCAAAATGGTTTCTTTAATATATATCTCTATATATACCTCATCAGGTTAAAGAAACCATTTTGGTTGACTTTTCAAAAAAGCACATACATTTCAGGTATTGACGTGTCAGGTACGATCATAATTTGAGATTTTTCAATAATAATTGGTACTAGTTTGTGCAGTTTCTATTATAATGTCTAGGTTTTTCCTGTTTACCAACAGTTCAATTAGAGATTCCCTAAACCAGTGAGATTTCGGTCAGAGGTCTTTATTCTATGTCCCGCAGGACAAATGTGGCCCTCTGAGCTTTTTGCTGTGACCTGCCGACCATTTCTAGAAAATAGCTACTTTGCATAGAAAAACGATTAAATTGAAAAAAAAAAAGTTTAAGAGCTTTGGACACTTGGAATCGATACTGTGCAGCTGTATTTAGAACTGTGAGATACTTCCCATATTCAATAGTAATGCTGTGCATTTTATATATTAGAAGGGCCGTCATAACGAATTCAAGAAACTCAGAGCCAGAACAGTTTTGAGGCCTGAATTATTCAGGCCCTGTATGTGCGATTCCTTATAGGTTTCATATTTCGAAAGTCATATTCGGCATCTAAAAGGTAAACATACATATAATTAGAATTTACTCAGAAATACTAAACAACACTTTAATGAAAGAAATAATTTTAGAATTATTCAAAAAATATCTGTCATAAATATTGAAATCCTATAATTAATGGGAAAGTAGTTACAGAATTAATGAATGCAATTTTCAGAATTGTTAAGAATTCTAATTCATGAAAAAAAAGTTATACAAATGCAACGCCACAACAGGCAAAATGCCCAACGAGGTGGCTGAGAAAAAGATGCCTCATAAAAATATGGATGTCATATATTTCCAAAAAAAAAAATATAGCAACCCAATTAAAAATGCAATTAACAAAAATTAGAAACAATATATACACATGATAAAATATTATACAATGCCCATAAAGAATACTTATGGTTGTCTCATACTAAGTATGAATAGCTTCACGATTTACCCCAACATGTTTATCGTATTTCTTTTTGAACGAGTCAATTGTGTTACAATTTACTACCTCCGGGGGTAAACTATTCCATTTGTCAACAACCCTATTAGAGAAAAATTCCCTGCGACACCATAACCTTGCATTGTCCCTCACCAATCCATACTGGTGTCCCCTTGTAAAAGCAGTCGATTGGCGGTGTACTAAAAGTTCATGGTCCATCCTATTCATCCCACTGAAAATTTTGAACACTTCGATCATATCTCCTCGACACCTGCGTTCATCCAATGTAAACATATTCAAAAAATGAAGTCTCACTTCATAACTCAAGCCCTGTGTGCCAATAAGAACACGTGTAGCTCTTCTCTGCACCCCTTCAACCAAGTCTATGTCCGTCTGTAGGTATGGTCTCCAAAACCTTACAGCATACTCCAGTCCAGGACGAACTAAGCCTCGGAAAGGAGGAAGAATGACTTTAGGAGAACGCGAAAAGACCTTTTTGAAAATGGGACCAAGCATTCTATTCGCTTTTTTGACCACCGCTGAACAATGTTCAGAAAACCTAAGTCGCTCGTCAGTGAGAATTCCCAAATCGGTAACCCTAGTTGCATCCGGGATAGTGACACCATTGAACTCGTAAGAGAACCGTGGGTTGTTCGAACCAAAATGAGCGACCATGCACTTATCAACGCTAAACGTCATGCTCCATTCATTTGCCCAAGCTGCAATCCTGTTTAGACTGGTCTGGAGCAACTCCCTATCGCTTTCATTCCCGATTACCCCCATTAACTTCACATCATCTGTGAATTTGCTAGTAATCCCATCGATACACTGATCGAGTTTATCGATAACAAGTGAAAAAAGTATAGGGCCAAGGACACTTCCTTGAGGAACTCCACTTGTGACGTCTGTCCAACCAGAGAATTCCCCGTTCACCATAACTCGTTGCGACCTGTCTCATAAAAAAACTCTTAAAAATCCTATCTCTTAAAATTTGAAAATAAATAAAAATTGAAATTTATAAGGAAAGAAATAAATTCAAAGTAAATAAAAGTGTTCAATAAATTTGCGTAACCCAGTTTAATAACTGAGAATACCCTGGCTATGAGTTGCTGGCCCGCGGATTTCGTCAAAAGTTTAATTTGTGTGACCAGCTTTGTCCGAAACGTTGAAGACTCCTAGTTTAGGGGATGCTAGGTTTTGTTTAGAGAATATTTCTTCTTCGCCATTGTAGTTGATCGCTGTGTGCAATGTGGCGTTGTCTCTGTCTCACCTTAATGTTCAGTATATACTTAGAGATACAAAATATTATAATAATATACTTACAAAAATATTCAATTCAAGATATACGTAAAACTGGCTATATGTGGAGATGTTAATTTTTTTGGAAGAAAAATCCAACTCTGCTTCTACAAGGAGTCGAGCACCATAGGCGAAGATAGACTTGAAATTCTGGGTGGGAATACGATGATCGCTGGGGGGGCATGATGATGATGATGTCAATTCATGTATACGCATATACATTAGATCAGTCGGCTTTACCTTTGACGCTGGGGAGCACTGCCCCCCCCCGCCCTCTCCCGTATCTCCGCCCGAGGACTGGTCTCTCAAATGCCGGACAAGTGTTTTTCTACTTCTAAGCCGTAGAAAGAGAATATTTCCTCCTTAGAGCGTATATATCCTGGATGCCACAATGCGATGGGCAATAACAACAGTCAGCAAATTGCTCGTAAATGACATCAATGCTACCACCTGGTGGCGTTTTTTCTTTGGAGAAAGATGTTCTATCCACTTGTTAATACAAAATATCCGTAAAACTGACTTTTTATGTAGATGCTGATTTTTTGGAAACAGAAATTTCGCATATATACACTTCAAGGAGGAACAATTCTATATGCTTCTATATCTAAGTAGTAGAGCACTCGTCCGTTGTAAGAGAAATCTGGGTTCGATTCCATGTGGGGGCAGAGTTGAATTTTTAATCGATAACCTCGATCTTAAGAAATAACGGTTTTCAGAGGTTAAACTGAAAATAATCTTTGCTGAATAAATAGGATAACCTTCATTGAATTCTATCAAAACCTATCCCACTTAGTATTTGTCTCTTTTTTTAACGCATATAATTTCTTGATGGATACAAATCTCTCCTCGAATTAGTGAAGAAATTAATGTAGATATATAAAAAATTGCAGGAAAAAGGTTTATGGAAGGGCAGGAGAAAAGGGCACAACTGAAATATCGATGGGGGGTAATTAAAGTCCCAAACTGAGAGAAACTCATTTACGGGTCTTCTCGAGATCATTAAGTAATTTCGGTTCTGTGATTGCTCAATTGAAAAGTCCTCTCTTCGGGCGGCGCTCTTATCAATTTAGAGGAATTGCTTTTCTTGTTTCTTTTCCTCAGGAAGACTTGGAAGGGTGGCCGAAGGGGTGGTCGACGCCCTCTCTAATGATACGTTTCTCTTCCACTCTCGAGAGATGACACGCCTAATCGCAGAACCGAAATCGACGACTAGTTTCTCAGGCAAACGTGTTTTGCCGGCCATAAATCCAAATTCTTTCAAAAGTTCCATCGCTTCAATTTCCTCTTGAAATCCAGATAAACATACGAATGTTAATTGATTACGGATGTCTAACTTTGACGCCGATTACATTCATTTTCAAAAATCCATCCTTTCTTACGCAAGCGCGTATTTGTGTTTTCCCTTTATCAAAAGCGGTTGATAGTTCCTAAATTTTATTTTCAACTCGATATATTGCATTCGCTTTACCTAGTAGAGAAATCCACGTTCATTTAAATTAGTTATGGAATCAGTTGAATTTTCGATTGAATTTACTCGTTGTGTATCCATCATCTATTCTTCAACTGTCAAACGTTTGTGAAAATATTCTCAATATCAAACTTTAATTTAGCGTTAGCGAATCTCTGAACACATTGGAACTAAGTTTATTGCCTCAATTCATATTCTGAAAAAATATAATATCTAGGAAACTATAATTATAGTTTTCTTCATGAGTTTATATCTCAGATTTAAGGATATATAAGCCTGTATGATTATCACAATCTTCATTAACCCATTATTTAATATTCTCTCTTTTTTTTTGGGACACATGTTTCTATTTCTATTTGAGAAGTGCACTTTCATAGGTGCCAATTCACGGACTTGAAATATCTGTAGTTTATCACGTGATGACACATTCCCATCAAAGAAAACATGTCAAACAAATAAAAGGGAAAATTCGGACACTTCTTGAAATTTCAATGACACAAAAGATGGGAAGAGTTAGATTTCTGATCGGAAGACTTTAATTAGGCTGAAAATTCTCGGAACGCTTCCGGGTAAATCGGAAGCATTGGCATCTGTGCACTTTCAGTTTTACCGACAATACTTTTACACTTTTGTTACGTACTTAAATTTTGATCTGATTGCTACAAATGTTGCAAACAAAATGAAAACAAGGAAACGTTTTATTTTCTGGATATTATGCTGAGGTGAACTAGGAAAGAAAAGTCATCCTGTCTCCTCCGAGACACGAACCCATGCCCTCTTGCATACCGGCGGAGACAGGATGACGTTTCTTTCCGAGTTCACCTCAATGAATGAACGCCAGGGGGTCTACCACCGGACTTATCCCGTTGCCGAGATCTCTTCCAGCCCAGCTTCGTGGCAGATGCTGGTACAAAGTGAGTGCACCTAACAGTCTGAGTGTGTAGCAGTAGTGTATTAACAGTAGTGTTGTGTTTGATATTTCAGTGCTGCCATCTATACTTCAAATTGTGAGTGAAGTGTGATGATTGAACATTTGTAACGTTGTAGGCCTGTTGCTGTCTGTTAGAAACCACAGGAAACCAACTTCAGCCAACCGCCACTGTGGCGCCGGTGGGGTTCGAACCCGGATCCTCGCGATGCGAGTCCGTCACTATGACCACTCGACCACCACAGCGGCTCCGAGTTCACCTCAGCATAATATCCACAAAATAAAATGATTCCTTGATATCTTGGAATGAGAAAAAGCCATCTATCTCTCTAAAATGAAAACATTCAAAAAATGTTGTAACGCATAATAAATGAATTAATATAATTAATATTTTTAATTCAATAAAACTTTTTCCAAACAGTTCTCATATTTCATTAATATTATATTAATGTAATTTTTTTAAGAACGTGAGAAGAAAACAAATTGGCATGACGAAATAATTAATTGGAAATTCTAATCAATTGCAGCAGTCAAAAGACTTCGTGGACATTGGTGCACTTGTTGCCTTTCGCATGAACAACGACGAAATATGCTAAAAAATCACTTAATAATTGGACAGGACTTGTTGAAATATGGACACCTCTGTCCGGTGCCGTCTTAACGCATGTGCCCACCCGGACACGGCCCGGGGGCATCAGGAGAACAGGGGCCTCACAAAAATTAGATCCGGTTGAAATTTTCTAGGATTTACCAGGTAGAGCCTCAGAAAAACCACTTGGCCCGGGAGCCCATGATGCTCTTAAGACGGCCCTGCCTCTGTCGCTTAGCAACGGAATTCAATTCGTTAGTGAGATTTACCAGACTTTCGAGCATTAATTGGAGATGACGCTGGGGTAAGTATCTAAAAATCCCAATTTTTGGACTCAGTAGCGACGATACAATAGTAGGCGTAAAAAAAGACAACGATGGAGTCTAGAGACAACGATGATTATTGAGCTATTTGGATACAAATTTTAATTATGGAGGCTCACTTCTGCGGCTGGACCAGGTATCATCTATTTCATTCATAGCGGCTATGATGTCATCTAAAATAAAAAATAAACGCATGTACTTAAGTCACCTCACTTTACGGTTCTCCATCTATCATATATCATCATATTTTAACGATTATTCTATTCAAATATTCTCTTTAAACTTTATTTATTAATTTTTATTTCTTTATTCAACATACAAACCTGTGCAAGGCACGTGGGCTCTTACTTCACGGGTGCACAATTCAAACTATCAATAAAATTGGAAGGAAACAGTAGGGAATATCAATAAAAAGAATAAAATATTCACACACACGAACATAAGCAAAGGAGGAAATGCATAAAAGATGCCACAAATAGATAAATTTAGAAAAATCCTCAAACAATAAAATAAGCATTTGTACAAAAATAAAATTCAATGCATGGATATATATAAATTTAAATATATATCAAAATATATGTATAAATTAAAAAAGTATATCAGAAAACAATAAAAAGATTACACGCAAAAACACAAGAAAGGGGGAAAATGCATAAAAAGGTGGCACCTATTAATATATTTACAAAAAAAGAACACAACATAAAATGAAATAAGCATGCATACACCAATAAAACTCAATATGATTGACTAAAATGCATATCATGTTAAGAATGACGAGAGATCAGAAGCGCTGAGAGAGTGACAAAATCTGTGATATGTGGAAGAACATACGAGATCTGATGGCAATCTGTTCTATAATCTTCCAACTCTGCATCGAAAGCTATAAAATTTAGCATTACTCCTGGCAAAAGTTTTTACCCCTGGCTAAACTTTTTCTTCAAACTTACACTTTGATAACAAGATCTCATGAAATTGTTATTCTGACATTTCGTCTTTAAAGAAATTTATTGGAATATAAAATATAATTTATATTTTCTTCGTTAAATAAGTACATTATGGAGATTCGAATTGTACAGAGAAAATGAAATCTAATACTATTTAACTAGATAAGTAGAACATTTGAAATCGTAGAGGCTTTTCCGCGAAATCTTTTGAGACTTTCAGTTTCGATTTTTGGAATTATTTTACACACACAATTTAATAGATAGTTTTTTTGTCCTTATTCCGATGCATAAGCCCTTACGTAGTTGAATTGTAATTCTTAATTTATTTGATTTTCAAACACTTGTTTATTTTTCCGCGTTTCCGGAAGTGTTTTTCGTCGTTTTATTTGGGAAATGGTTTTACTATTCACTTGCGAGTTGCTTGCCCCATCTGTTTGTTCCTAAAATCAGATTTATTCACTCAAAAAAAAGTGAGTAGAAAACAAAAACAAGGCAGGAGCGGTGCCAAATACCATTCTCGCCTGAAGCAAATACTCTTCTATTTTATCTAACAGCCATAAAAAAGAATAAAAAGATATATTTTTTTATCCTTTTCACTTGATTTTTTTATCTGACAAAGAGGTGGAACATCAGAGCTTAAGTCACACGAGAGTTTCTGACGCACGATTACGGACTTCTCTACTTTCAGATAAATCAATAGAATTCGCTGCAAATGCAGAAGTTACTCGTCGTGTTACAAGAAAAAGCAATAAAAGTACCACTTATTCCGAAAGTGAGAAAGAAACAGAAAAAAAAAATCGCAGAAACATTCCGCCTTTTATTCATGAAACATTCGAGATACCCCAGGCACTTCAGAACACTCGTCTCGTTGATGTATTCAAAGAATCAAGAAAATTACAAGAGTTTTCTTCTATCATCGCTCACCTTCGTTAAGGAATGTTCATGCTAATTTTCTAACACGTGTTTGAGCAGTTGATACAAAAGAGAAACAAGTACGCAACCGATTTTTATCGAGAAGAATTCCAAGTGGTGTCTAAAGTAGACGCCACTTATTAGAATCACGGATAATGTTTCATTCGGGTACTGTTATCAGCAGGGTTCGGATTTCTATGACCACATATATATTTTTTTCATGATTTCGTGTATTTCCCTATTAGTAATAGAGCATTTTTTCCGTGATAGTTCAATAATTTTTAAGCATCTTTCCATAATCGTTCAATAATTTTTAAGCATCTTTCCATAATCGTTCAGTAATTTTCAAGCATTTTTGATGATGGTTAAAGCATTTTTGATCATTTTCAGAATTTAAGGCATTTTCGATGATTTTTAATCATTATTTTGCATTTTTCAGCAGAAGCTGAACAATGCAAAACATATCAATCCTTGAATCTCGAGAATATTATAGAAGATAATCATGTCCAAAATGAATGCAAACACTTTATGGATTCTTTAACATCGAACTCAAATTTATGGACTAAGACTGTAAACGAAAACTCAAAAGAGAAAATTAAGGATCAATAAACATACATTAAAAAGAATAAATTATAAAGAAGAAATCGACATAAAAATAATAATCTCATACAAATTAAAATACAAGGAATACGAAACAAATTTAAAAGAAATTAAACAGCAGTATATTAAAAATAGCTTTAAAAAAACCTGGAGAAAATAAACGACTACAATAGAAATGCATTAAGGAAAATATACATTGGGCGTAAAACTCTCCCAGAATGTCAAGATCCTATGAGCTTGGGCAATAACTTAAATAATGACTTTATTATTAGGAGTTTAGACACTAATGAACTAATTAATTTTTGCATCTACTGTATGGAACAAAGTAATACAACAACCAGTTTGACCAACTACTACTGAGATAGATCAAGAAGAACTGAAACAAGTAAAACAAGGGACCTGAAGGAAAATGAAGCAAGCGGCTATGATGTACTGACCCCTAACATTATGAAAATAATTTCGAAATACCACCTAAATACAATAGAAAATTTAATTGATTATTCTATTCTGAATGATATCTTTGTTATCATGAATTAAAATACTCTCTCTCATTCATCCTATATATAAAGCAGCAGATAGAAATGATTTGACAAATTACAAGCCAATAAGTATACCTCCAGGTGTTTTTTTTAAATAAGTGAAGAATATGTTATAAATGAATTCTAAATTTCCTTAATAGACAAAATTTATTCTTTTCTAATCAATATGGGTTGCAAAAAAAACCCCCGAAATGACAATATTGGATCTAAATAACTACCTAAACAATGGGTTCAATAATAATAATAATAATAATAATAAGTATTCCATAACTGTGTTGCTAGATTTTAAAAGAGTATTTGATTTCGTTGATCTGGAAATAGAAGTAAACTATGATACTACTTTTTGAAGCTGCGATTCAAAAAGAAATTAGTTCCTGTCGAGAGGTGAAGACTATCTCAAGGAAATGTACTGAGCCCAGTTCTATTTTTAATATATATATGAATAATTTATGTAATCGGCAATTGAATGTAAAATTAACAACCTTTGCTGATGACATAGTTCTTTACATAGACGATACGAATACAATAGATTTAATTTTTAAAAAGAGTAGATGGCCTAACAAAAATTAGCGCATCTGGCTAATAAAACATAAACTAAAACTTTGCGCACAAAAAACAAAATATATCTATGTGAAAATAAGAAACATGAATTATAATGAAAACATATATCTAAAAAAACATAATCACTGTCGCTTCCAAGATAATGGTGATTGCTACTAAGCATTTTTTTAGGTTTTTCCAACATATTTTAAATTTTATCAGAACATAAATGCATATTTTATGGAGCATATTCTGTCAGTTTTTAGGTCATAAAAACCCTCGCCCTTGTTATAACACTATCGCAAAGTCCGGAATGGACCAATATGAAACACGGGGAAATATACGTTTATAACACACATGCTCTATCCATGGCCGGTGGGCTAAATGTGTGGCCTTCGGAGTCATCTAATGTGTAAAATGATCTCAAACTTAATTTTATTTAAATGAACTAAGCAACACATAATCAGATTCGCATTAAGTGATCCGCGACACATAATCAGATCCATTAAGTGACCCGTGTTACATTATTACCTCATTTAAGTGACCCGTGTTACATTATTACCTCATTTAAGTGGCTCGCAACACATTTTCCCCTCGTTTAAGTGATTCGCGGAACATCCCCAGATCACTTGAGCGACTCTCGGCACATTTACAGATGACCTAAGTGGCCAAAGGCTCAGTTCTAGAGAACCTAAGCCTCCTGCCACGCAGTTTCACATCACTTAATTGGCCTGTAACACATTTGAAGATCACTTAAAATACAAGTAACTTGCAACGCTCTTACAGATCACTTAATTAAGTGGCCCGAGAAATGTTTTCAAACCGATGAAGTGGCCCACATGTTTCAAAAATGTCGAGCACCCTTGGGTCATAGTCATCTGGACTTCGGTTTATGTTATTTTTTTTTTTCGTCGAAAGTTCTATTCTTTCTGCATACCTCTAAGCTAAGGTTGGACCAAACTTATTTTTCCCTATAAGTTATCGTTATCATTCTGCAGGACTATGCAGGAGGTCAGAAGGCTGTCTTATGGGCAAAAATTTCCGTACTCAATTCGCAATGCAGTGATGCAGCAGTAACAGTCTCTATGATCCATGTACATGTAGCGCTGCTTTTGCGATGACTTTCCTATACTGAAGGCATGTATAGAGTAAAAACTATTTTTCTTCAGTTCTTGGTCAGTTTCTTTCAACTGACCACATTGGCCGTTCTTCGGCTGGAAGACTTTCATAAATAAAATAATATATGGAACGTACCGTACATTATAGAAAGTATACCGTAATTCGTGATACACACATTAGACAGGTCCATTCTAACTCTTTACAATTTTTGAAAAAAAATTGGAGTTTAGCTCAAAGGGAAGAAAAATCCTGTTTTAGAACAATTGAAAAAATATATCTTAAACCACTTTTGTTGGGAAGAAAAACTGAATTCTCCCGTTTTCATACGTCCCGTCCGACCAAACGGGACATATATATTCATCGAGATTTTTTGGTAACAGTTATCAATCGGTTATTGTTATCGGAAACTCCGAGTCATTATGTGATCACATTAAGTCACGTGCACTTTATTTTGTAAAAGTACGGAACAATAAAAACAGAAATTAAAAAAATAAAACCGAGTGTACATCCATATACAGGGTGTCCTGTAAGTCCTAATGCGGCCTTTATCGCATCAACCGTTCGTCGGAGAGGAATGGCTATAGATTAAAAAATGGTCAAAATGTGTTTAGAAATCACCCTGTACCAGTTTTGAGAGTGAAAATATAGTGTGTCACAAATTGAAGTTGGTTTTCTGTGGTTCCCAACTTCAAGGCGCGAATGCGAGGCGATCTCCCCTTTAAAAAGTCTCGCCACAGAGAGCAACAGACCTACAAACAGTAAAAATATAATTCAATTTCAATCATAACACATCACTCACTTCACTTCTGAAATATAGATGGCGGCACTGAAAAATCAAACACTACAAACGCACTTAGATTGTTAGGTGCACACACAGTTACATATCCGGCACAATGCACTAGGTAGCAAATCACTCATAGATGGTGATAGAGCTGAGTTGTTATCGGTTTGAAAGAAAGAAAGTGTGTAACAAAATAAAAGAATATAAATGTTTATATGAACACCATGTGACATGAATTGTCATGAAGGGTTTGTTGGCGGGGAAATTGCATGACTTCACAACACTTGTTCCAAAAAAAACGAATTAGAAAGTTTCTGCCCTGTCTGTTCTCAGGTAAAAAAAAATCACCTTTTTAAGTGTAATATTCACATAGATATGCGAGTTCAAAAATCGGGGAAAAGTTGGAAAAGAACACCAAAAAATTACGGAAAACGTTTCTTTCTCTAATTTATGTTGTTTTTTCCCAACTTTCCTCCGATTTTTGAATTCTCTGTGAATATTACACTTAGAAACGGGAATATTTCACTTAGAAAGTCTGTAAAACAATTGCTATGAACGTCTGCTCTTAATAAAGAGAAAAAAAGTCTCACAGCACCAGGTTGTAGATGAGGGGGACAATCAGATACTTGAACTGACTGGAAAGTCCGAAACTTTGCGGGCCATGCTGAAGTCTTTCATTGTCATGATTCAAAAAAGACTCCACGATGGAAGCCCGGCAAAGTTCAATGGGCCTAAAATGTGTGGAAAACAATTAGATGCGAACCTCATGTGAGCAGTTTGAGGTAATCAAGTCGACTCTCGTTACAACGACTATGTGATATGGTGACTGGTTTAAAACGACCTGTAGGATGGGTCTCGAAGATTTTCCAATTTGTCCGATGTTATTTTTCATCCTATATAACAACCTTCACAGATCATTTAGAATTAAACATGGTGTAAGGACATGTTCAATTGGTATTCGATATAAATCACTTTTTCTTCAGATAAGAGGAGAATATACAGACAAGTGGACTTATGATTGCATATGATTTCATGCCCAAAACCAGCATTTCTTATACATTTGCATTCATTCAACATGACTGTCTAAAATTTGTGCAATGCGATACCTTGGATCTAAATTTAAAACGTATTTCACAAGCGTATCACATGAAATTATCAACATTACAATAATTTCTAAATATAACGTATTAATGTATTATACACATTATACACGTGTGATCACTTTTTTTTTTACCTTGAAGTGCATTGATTATTTTCGAGTGAATTTCCAAGACTTCCAGAAGAAGAAGAATCACCTTCCAAGTTATTCGTGACAGAAGTAGATTACCCCACACTGGGTATAATGTCTTAATTTTCTAAACCTCGAATGAGAGAAACACCCATGATAATTTCGCTTGTAAGACATTTTCCTCCAAAATAACTGATTACAACAGAGCTCTAATTGCCTGCAAAGAATACAGAATTGTGTTTCCTAAAATGGGATCATCCAGTGACATTTCATAAATGTACTCAATTTAAATGGTTCCTAAATATTTAATGTACATTTTCAGCGCTCATTTCTCTTTCGCACGGAAGAGATAGAAATGTTCGGCTAAAAATAAACGTGAAAACAATATAACGCACCCACGTATAGAAAATTCCAATATAATGAGAATACGAGCAATAACGATAACTATAACTAGTGATTCGCAAGGGACTTTCAAATGGCTAATGCCAAAGATACAAAAATATTCGGTTATAACGAATTGAAAATTGGAAAGCATTCACTATAACGTCAAGAGAATTCCCAAAAAAATGTCAGTTTTCCATCTCTCTCTCCAAGATGTGAATATGATTTTATCATGGCACATGCTCTTCGCAGAAATTACTCTGAGTTACTTCTAACAAAGAATTGACACAGAATAGTCAAATACTTTGATCCCTACCTTATTTTTTGGCTTCCCAGTGTACACATGAGACACGTGATGATTTTATTCACTTTTTTTCTCTCCCAGTGACTAAGAGACAACGGAACGAAGAAATTCAAAGTAATTTTCAAATGACTGAAAATATCGTGCTTAAAAACTAAAACCATCAACCATGAAATTGATATATACACATAAAAATATATAAGTACTGCTTGTGCCAATTGAGCTTGCAACGCAAATGTCGAGAAATTTAAAGAGTTTATGACTATAACTATTTTAGAAATCATAATACAGGATAATCTTAAATGGAATCTGCAATGTGAATAGTGGAAAAAATTAGAATTTACTCATGCAGCAACTCAAAAGCACAATTGATGAAAACTTTCTGAAGGACATCCTTTATGCGTGGTATATTCAGTAATAACTACAGGGGAATATGTTCCTTGGTTGAGGCACACGATACAAACATACAAGAATTAAATAGCACTTGTATTAGAATAAGATCATTAATAACAAGTACCAACTCTAACAACAATAGAACAGAATTTCACCCACTAAACATCAGACAAATCTTTATACAGGGTGCATAGCAAACGGGGAGGGGGAGGGGGGTATGACATTTTAATGGCGAACCGTTGATTCTAGAGGTATATACTTCCAATTAGAAAAAGTTCCCAAATAACGTGTATTACTCAGATATGCCATCCATGTTACAAGGGGTTGTATAGTTATGAAAATGAAAAATAACTTCTCATACAATCCCCGTATGTTCAAAAACCCAACTATAAAGTTTTTGCTCTGTATCTCTTGATGCCAACAAAAAAAAAATCCATGTTTCTAAGTGCAATATTCATTGATATGTTTGAATTCGGAAAACGGAGTAAAGGGGGGGGGGGGACAGCTCTAAATATGCGAAAAAACTTTCGCCTGCACTTATAACGCTGTTTTTTTCCAAAATTTCTTCCGTTTTTTGAATTCGAATGTCTCGGTGAATATTGCACTTGGAAACATGGGCATTTTTTTTTTCGTTAGCATCTGGAGATACAGGAAAACAACTTTATAGTTGGGTTTTTGAACACACGGGGACTGTATGAGAAGTTATTTTTTTGATTTTAATATAACTATACAACCCCTTGTATTATGAATGGCATATGAGTAATACACGTTATTTGAAAACTTTTTCTAATCGGAAGTATACCTCTGGGATCAACGGTTCGCTACTAAATTGTCATACCAACTGTTTGCTATGCACCCTGTATATAAACTATAAAATTAAAATGCTAAAAAATTACCAATGGTGGGAAACAGAGAACTATGCGAGATAAATATTATTATGTTACTATTATATTATTATTATGTTACTATTATATTATTATTATGTTACTATTATATTATTATTATGTTACTATTATATTATTATTATGTTACTATTATATTATTATTATGTTACTATTATATTATTATTATGTTACTATTATATTATTATTATGTTACTATTATATTATTATTATGTTACTATTATATTATTATTATGTTACTATTATATTATTATTATGTTACTATTATATTATTATTATGTTACTATTATATTATTATTATGTTACTATTAATTATGATTGAGTTCATAATTACCATAATATAATTTTTGAGTAGTGAAAATAATCTTAATTTTTGATTTCAAAAATCCAAGTAAATCATGTTGAAAAAACGGGACATGTTATGAAAAAAAACCGGTACATCCAAAATTACCGAAAGTTCCCTTAAAATGCTGGTCATATAGTCAGGGCCGATATATGCAAGTCTCTGGCCCGCAGACTAAAAAGGTTGTGCACCCGTGGTAATCGGAATAAGGCAAAAGTTCTGGTGAAGTTTTTGGTATCGCCACTTATTGTGTGATGCACCAAAATGCATTGCGATGAACCTCTTCAGAAAGGCAATACCTGTCCAAATGAACGCTGTTTATCAAACAATTTTGCGGCGAAGAAATACTCAAAAGCGCATTTTTTATTAATATTAACAACGCTTTTTTGGAAAAGATGCCGCTTTTTTGGAAAGATTCGTTTTTAAAGAATTCCAACACTTTTTTTGGTGCAACGTCATGTTCGAAACGTTTCGGAATTGGAATAAAATCTCGTGAATTTGAAAGGAAAGAAACGATCCTGGAATCGATCGCAACAACCTTTCTCTTCGATCTCAGTTTGCGATATAACCGAGATATATACGCGGAAACAGAATATATATTGGATAGGTGAGAAGAAGAAGTATATGGGCATGAAATAATGACAGCACTTCTCCTTACAGGAAATGAACACCATTTTCAACCATCTTACGGAACTATTTTTTCTCTTGCATGTTCACTTCTTACATTTATCGTTAAGGGGTGCCCTGTTCCAGCTGCCAGTAAGAACCGTATGCGCATTTCAGTCGTATATCCCACTATATTTTCTTGGATTAGAAAATACGTCAAATATATGAATGTTGCGTATGTGACAATACGCTCAAAATATTTTTTTTATATATACAGTGTCCCATAAATTCGTAAATTGTTTAAAAATTCATAAAAATTAAAGGAACTGGTATACATTAAAAATCTCGATAAATCGTCTCTCGAATTTTTCATCGGTTTCAAAAAAGTTGAATACTCTGAAAATCATATGAATTAAAAATATTATAACATTTAATTAAAATACAAGTGAAAATTATAGTAATAACATATGTACATAAAAAAAATTAAACTTTTTTTTTTACTTCTTTTTCAGTTTCACATTATCATTTCAATCTTCTGAATAATCAGCCAAAATGTTACAACCTTTTTAGGATCTCGGATCTCACTTTCCCCAAATACGGTTTCCCGTACCACTGTTTTCGTGGAACCAACCAAAACTGTCCAGAAGTTTTTTGGGGTTCATCGGAAAATAGAAAATCAGCTGAAAGTGTCTTGATATGCCTATATTTCCAAAATATGGCTCTGTCAAAGTTTTATATTATTTTTCGGATAATCCGAGTATCTTTTTCAGTAATCCGAGGTAGTTCCGATCCCGTTCAGATTATCAATACTCTAGGGTACCGTGAAAATATTCATACATCATCATCATACACTAGATGCATAGCCCGATCACTCAGTATGTGTAGTAATGAACGCCACCGCAAAATCTGAGTGGAGAATACAATTTTGTATCTCCACTCTTCTACAACTTTTCATCAAATTGAAATATGATTGATGTATAGAAAATTTGAACGAAACGCAAATCAATGTTCGTCCCCTGCTGTTGTTGATGGTTTTACTTTAATGGCGTGCTTCTGTTTTATTGGTACTGTTGGCTGATCCTGATAAGAAGACGACTTGCAGGTCACGTTCAAACTCCTTGTTAAGCATGGCCACATAAAAACTCCCTTATTTCTCCCTGAGGAATCATTATTTGAAAGCATTTAAACTTTACAGTCATTTTTTCTTTCCACACGGTATATAGGTTGTTCAAAATCAGACACAAACAAAGCTGCCAACAACTCGAGAATATTTGACGGTTAGAATAAAATGAAATGCCTGCAAGACGATTTCTGCATAAATAATAAGTAATTACATGAAATGCAGGTAACAGCACAGAAATTCAAAACGAACGATCAGCTAAATTCTCTCATAAAAAGAAATATGTAATAATTGTTTACTGAAATTAAGAAAGTTAAATGCGCAATTTGAATTCTCATGTCTTGAAAAAATTATTTCAATAGATTTTACCTCGTTAGATGAAACCGAGGCAATGCGTATCAATCTAGATATCATCCAATAATTAGAGAAAAAGATGATAATGATCAGATATTAATTCAGGAAATGGTTCAAGTATCATCCTTTAACTACCTAAAACATCACGTATTATAATCATAACGTCACAAAATACAAATTGATTGATTTCATTCTCATTTTACGATATATGCAGACTCAAATGATTGCAGCGATTTGCTGCTTCGCTTCTGAAATCTAGTTTTTCAGAATTATTTATTATTATATTATAATATACTCAAAATAAGAAAGTATAATACCCTGATAATTGTACATAATTACAATTCATTCTTCGTAGAAATACAATCTGAGAACTACAATACAAACTTTGTAGAAATGATGAGGAGTTTTAGAATTATTGGCTTTCTCTCTGTATTTGCCTGGATATGATTTCTTCTGATATACAGACTGGTTCTGAGTATTCTTTGGCTGGGATTACGCTATAAAAGTTTGGTAGAAGATCGTTTACGAAACTGTCATTTTTGTCAAGTTTCAAACTGTCAAGTTTCTGTCATTCTTGTAAAATATTTCTGGCTGTGAAGCAGGCTAGGAATTACGACACACTTAGCAACATCCTTTGAACTAATGTTACCCAATGGGTTTCTAATAACTATGCAAATGTTGTTAAACAGCTGAAATCTCTGCAACCGTTGACTTTAGAAACATACATTCCATTGCAAAAAGTTTCCAGAAATAAAAGAGAAATAATTCCAGAATGAATTGGGGATGAAACTAATAACTCCAGAATCGGTAAGAGAAACAATTCCACAGAATCAAGAAAAAAATAAATCAATGAGAGAGATAATTTCGTAATTTCTGATAGAACTATTTCCACAATCAATAAAAGAAAATTGTATGATCAATTAAAACAAAGGATTTCAAGATATATTCAGAAGAAAAATAATTACAGAATGAAAACAATACATTTTTGAAGGATCATTTAAATTGATTTCCGATTGAAATTAGTCTCTCTGAATTGATTATTTTAAGTATTAATTCATCAAAAACCTTTTTCAGAATTAGTGGAAAAAGTTATTTCTGAACTAAAATTAATAAAAGAAATAATTTCAGAATAAGTGAAAATCTTCAATTATTTTTGTACCTGTTTAACTCGGGGCCCCACATTGACCGTCTTTTATCAAGATGTCATTACATTACATGAGTTGGTGGCCCGCGGGCTCCGTGGGAAGTTTCAATTTGGCCCGCCGTGTCGGAAAGGTTGAAGACCCCTGACTTAATTAAATCCTCTCCTAAATATGTTTGATTTTTGAACTGATATCATAATAACCCCCATTCTCTGGATGGAAATGTGAATTCAAACTGAAATAAACGTTTGAGAATATCATTAACAAATGGAAAATTTCGAATTCGAAAAATCTCATAAACGGTTCCTATAAGGCTTATACTAGCTAATGATAGATGATGCGAAAATAAATGCTGATCGTGAATTATGCTGCTGTATTATTGTTTTTAAATAGCTCACGAGCTGCAAAATCTAGAACTCACGATTTTTGCTGATGGCCTCTAACGACGAAACGCAACAGCAATTTTAGATGTAATTCAAGACTTTTATTTGAATTTAATGCGATCTGATTATTTCTCAGATTAAAGGCGGAATAACGTTCCATATGCACAGATATTAAGATGCAGCTCTGCGCTTTTTATTTCCAAATCGCTGTAATAATCGACATAGTTTTTTTCCAGAATTAAAATAGTCGGATTATTCTTGAAATCATTTTCCATAACTTTCATGCGCGTCAAAAAAATCATGTCTCTCTCTCATTTACTATTCACTGTCCGATAATTCATGGAAGAAAAACTAAAATAAAGAAGCACGTCTCAAACATATAGAAACAACAATTGTTTCCTTGAGCAAAATCAGGAGGATATCAATTCAGTCTGCTCGAATTGGTTGCATGCAAGTATCTTTTTATGATTTGCATGGATTATTTGTATGTATGTTACAGTAAATATGATAAATCTGGTTATTATACATAATCGCCAAATGCCTCGGTAACTTTGGTAAATTTATCACTTTTACCCGTAATTATGCTCATATTATGCTTATTATTAATTATACTAATTATTAATACTCAAGCATCATTAGTATATTTTATAAATACTAAAATAATTAACACTTTTAAAGATGATTATGCATATTACTCACACAGGTTTCGTTGGTAAGTTTGGTAAGCACTAGAATAATTGTCGCTTTCACTAATGATTATGCGTAATGCCTTGGTGTAATTAGTGATTTTATAAACATGGAAAAATTCCAAATGAGTATCGGAAGTATATTTGATAAATATAGTCCGACCCCAATATAACGAACTGTTATTTAATGAATTTCATGATTTAATGATCTTTTTCGCTCCTGTCCCTGTGTGAATCTGCCAAATGTTTACTTTTAAAAATTCGTATGTTGAAGAATTCGTTCTAATATCGCGGTATGATCTTGAAATTAGTTAAATAAAAGTTCGTTATTCCGAGGCCCAATTGTAAAATTCATCAAATAGGAGTAAATTAGAATATCAGTAATAATTTTAGAATTCGGTAAATAGGACGTGGCTATACTGATTCGTGATTCCATATATACGAGCATAAACCTGTGAAAATTCATTAAATCAAAGAATTTATTAAACAGAAGTTCGTTACATTGAGGGCATGATTGTGAATGATCCGTTAAATGAGAAACCATTATACTACGATGCGCTCGTAAAATTCGTTAAATGAGCGTTTATAATATCGAGGTCCGATTTTAGAATTTGTCAAATAGGCGTTATTACGGGGGATGTTATTTCTAGATTCTTATTAGATGTTATTTCGGAAAAAATTATTTAAGAAAATCAGAATTCATTTTACAGTAAAAACCCTCCTAACGGACACCCCTTAGATGCGGTCACCCCTCTTTTACGGCCAAATAATATTTTCCCCTTGTATAATAAAAGTATAAATTTCAAACCTCTGATTAACGGTCACCTCTCTTTTACGGACGAATGTTTTTGTCCCGTCGGTGTCCGCAAGAGAGAGGTTTTACTGTATCCGGTTCAGACTCTTTTTCCAAAGTACGGTCATCTAAATAGCGAATACTACTTAGATTACAATGCGAACGATTTATCATATTTACCTGTACAAAATAGTGATTATACATAATAATGTACAAATATTATGTATTTAGTATAATTTTTCATGTTTACCAAAGACGTTTGGTATTACGCATACTCACCAGTTATAAGTGATAAATTTAGGGAAATTTATAAACATACCAAAATGATCTGCGATTATGCATTGTAACCGAATTTATCACATTTACCACGGAACATGTATATACAACAGATAATCGCAAATTTTACCGCTCAAAATATTTTACGGCACAAATATTTCAGTTTTTAATATGAATCGTTTATGTTTGTTTTCGTAAAGAAAATTTTAGTTTTTATATTTTCCGTAATAACCATTTCTTGGAGGTTCACGGAATTATTATTTTATGTTTTCTTTTTTTTAATTTTCCTTTTTATTTACATAATTAACTTGAATTTTAAAGAATGAACCATATTGAAATTCATTCCTTTCTGGCACTTCTGTAGGAACACCTTGTATGCACACGGTCCTTATAATAAAATAAACACAGTTCAACACGTTCAATACCTACAATTAAATACATAAATAATTAGATTTTTTTATATTCATAATTACTACGAAAAATTTCTGAATTCTAATAACTTATTTTTCTTGTTTTGAAATGAAATACACGTGCAAGGTATATTTGCTATTGCCTGTGTGTGTTCAATGCGATATTTCTAAAATCTCTCATTTTAATAATTATTTTTCGTAATTATAAACCAAATTAAGAGAATAATTACAAAATCCTCTTTCTTTTCCACTAAATATTTGCTTAATTTCGATGATATTGCCGCCATGTTTCCATCAAATTAAATCTTTCTTGCTCCCCTGATAGCTTAGAATTAATAAGCGATTCTTCGTTATATATTATTCAATTTAATTTCTCAGACAATATTAAATATTTGTTCGACGATAAATTTCTATTTAAAAGTATATCCAATTAATTCCATTATCGTACGACTTATTCTAGAAAACAAATTTGAAGAAAACATGTAAGAAAAATTTTTAAAGTTTGCTTAATTACTTTCAAAACACTAGTTTAACGAGAAAATTTTGAATAATTAAGTTTGAAAATTCTAAGAATTGATAACCTTGTTTGTACACTATTTTTTAATACTTTGTCATATTAGAAAAATATTCGAGATTTAAATGTTAGAATTAATTCTCGGGATAATGATAATTAAATTCTTCTCTAAGCCTTAGGTAAGAAAACATTAACTGACATATTCATCTCTCTCGGTACATACATACATATGATAATCTAAATACTAATAATTAGTATGTTTATGTGTAATCTGGATGGCAATTAAATTATATAAAAAATACATTGTGAAGACGAGAGGTTACAAGGGATAAATCGTTTCAAGAACTTGTTTGAAATTATATTATCGTAAAATCAAATAACAAGTACTACACTAATAATGAAATAAGGCCTTACGCGAAGAAGTTAATAGACAAAATGCAGTTCGAAGTAAGAATATTAAGGTTTTTTTTTCGGCGAATTCAGTGCATACCGCTCAATGTGATCACATCGAAAGTCGGAATTTTTTGATTAAAATAACAGATTGATAACTAAATCAGAAAAAAGAATCCTGGTTTTAAAATCCGATGACCATATATCCCGTTTGGTCAGACTGTATGTATAGAAACTGGACCATATATACTCCGTTTTTCTTTCCAACATTACAGGTTTCAAAATGCTGAAAATAGTGCAGTTTTTCTCCAACTGCTCTAAAACAGGATTTTTTTCAAACACATTAAGCTAAAATTTCATTTTCCTTTAAAAAATTATGAAGAGTTACAATGGGTCTGTCTAATGTGTGTACAGTATTAAGAATTTGCATAGGCTTTCTATAATGTGTTTCATAGATCCCTTATGAGATTCCTCCATCGGAGAAACTGTAGATGTGGTCATTTGAATGAAACTGACCATGAACTGAAGAAAGGAAAGTCATTTTTAACTTTCACATGCTTTTACTATGGGAAAGTCTTGCGGAAGCAACGCTACACGTACGTATAAAGGTAAAAAATAATTATCCAACCCCCCCCCCCATGTAAATTACTTTGTATGCCAATTTAGTTCTAATTAAGGACAAAAAAATCCTTTTTTTTTCAAACAATTAATTAGTACAAAACAAATTATTTGACTTTCAAAATTTCATCGGTAGATAAAGGATTAAATTGACAGAAATGGATTAAGATACCATAGACAAGTATTTTCTTTCGATATTTTAATTTTTTAACAAAATAATTTTCAATTTTTGATCGTCCTTATGGCGTCCCAGGATACTGAAGAGGTCTCCCTCACTCACCTGTGAATGGTCACAGTGGCCTGTGTGAAGTCAATAATGTCGCATCGACTCAGCTCTCATCAACACTTAAGATGCCAGCCAGGGATGAACGATAGGTCTAAAGGTTCAAGTTTCGTTAAAAAATTCCAGTCTATTCCATGGTTCCACTTTGCGGTCAATTGAGAATCGAGGACCCAATCGCTGATTCTAAATAAACAATTTGATTTGCGCTACACGTACGTGTATCATAGCGGCTATTACGGTCCGATCGCGACATTATCGACTGAATGCAGAGGTTTTTTGTCAACAAGGGAACCTTCTTAGCTCCCACCTAATCTTGCAGATTGATAACGATAACTTTTAGGTAAGAAACTGAGTTTAGTTCGACCTTAGCTTCCAAGTATGCAAAAAAAAAAAAATCGACAAAAAATTCAGAACATAAACTGAAGTCCCGATAACTACAAACGAGTTTCTTCCATGTTATGATATTGGTTCGTTCCATACTTAGCGAAAGAAATAACATAACAATACCGAATGATAACATTCTCAGTGATCCTAATAACTGGCGTCTACTATATAACGTAAACAAGGATTGTTAAGGAACAAGAACTTACCGATTAAACTACGAAAATGCCTGATTATAGTATGTGTGTGGTTCACCGTACTATACCAATCGTAGACATGGACCATAAACAAGAGAGAAGGGAAACTATTGGGAGCGCATGGAGCGCATAAGCTGGACATTGAAAAATGTAAATTCACAAATACTAACACATGTTGGAGAGCGTCACCAAATCTTGAAAAGGATTAAATACAGACGCCTACACTGGTTGGGACATGTTCTCCGTCACGGCGGATTGCTACAAGTTGTGATGGAAGGCAGGATTGAAGAGAAGAGGCCCAGAGTCATATGGATCTCAAATCTACTAAATGACGCAGAATGTACCAGCTATAGCCAATTAAAGAACACACAGCCCAAGACAGAGATGAGTGGCGACTGCTCAACATGGGGACGAACGAGTCTTAGTACCATTGATGATGACCGTCTAATTGTTGACTTTACATTGATTAGAAGCTGGTTTCAGGTCAAGAAGCCGTCGCCTAGTGAACTTGGCATTCTGTTGACCATTCACAAGAGAGTTCATTGCATTCATCAAAAAAGTCTGTATTGGTTTTATTTTTTTCGTTGTTTGGTATGACAGCATGTTATGATTCTTCCGCATCCTAAACCCCTATCCTGTCTAAAAATGCACATCTCCTACCTCGATCCCATTTCTCAAGAACGTACGCAGGGCTGACCTTGGGGGACAAACATGAATGCCTTGTTGAGAAATGTGGAGTTACTGGTTCACAAATGCATTTTAACCCTTTATCTGCAACATTATGAAAGTAGAATAAGAAGAAAATGAAGATGAATATAATATAAAGGTAAAAAATAATTATCCAACCCCCCCCCATGTAAATTACTTTGTATGCCAATTTAGTTCTAATTAAGGACAAAAAAATCCTTTTTTTTTCAAACAATTAATTAGTACAAAACAAATTATCTGACTTTCAAAATTTCATCGGTAGATAAAGGATTAAATTGACAGAAATGGATTAAGATACCATAGACAAGTATTTTCTTTCGATATTTTAATTTTTTAACAAAATAATTTTCAATTTTTGATCGTCCTTATGGCGTCCCAGGATACTGAAGAGGTCTCCCTCACTCACCTGTGAATGGTCACAGTGGCCTGTGTGAAGTCAATAATGTCGCATCGACTCAGCTCTCATCAACACTCAAGATGCCAGCCAGGGATGAACGATAGGTCTAAAGGTTCAAGTTCCGTTAAAAAATTCCAGTCTATTCCATGGTTCTACTTTGCGGTCAATTGAGAATCGAGGACCCAATCGCTGATTCTAAATAAACAATTTGATTTGATGCAAACCACATATTCAGAGCACAACACCATTCGGAAAAGGCACTTCAGATAGGGAGAAGCAATATGCCGAACCACCGGAGTAAAACAGCCCCTGCCGAATACATTGAAGTCGGTGGGCCTTGGAATCATTTCCGGAGATCTCTGTAAATGAAATACAATTACCGAAGATATAACGAATGCAGAGAAGGATAACGGCAACGAATCCTGGTACATGGAGAAGATACCATAGTTTGCCATGAATAATAGAAACGGAAGCAACATCAATAGAGACCTAGGAGTACTACCAATAAGGCTTAGTAATAAAGCTTTCCCAATATTCCTGTCGGACTTATATAGAATGGATGGAAACTGAAGAATGAGCACGTGCAGCGTAAACCATGTCATAAATGTGTTTTTTTTCACATCGTTACGTATTAATAGAACATTGGACAAACATTTACTCCATGTTCTGGACTTTTGATTCTAGGAGTTTCTCGGGAAAAAATCATAAAAACGAAACAAAATTAGTGAAAAATGTGTCGTTATTTCTGAGGTCGTTACGTTCCGTTAACATTATAAGCAATGTTCATTAGCATTATTGCCTATGGGAATCAGTTCCAGCCTCAATTTAACATCGTTATAGCCGAGGTTTCGTTACAACCGAAGTCGTTATAACCGAATTTTACTGTTTCTAATTCTTTTTACTGTTTCGTGACGTACTGTTCAAATTAACCATTTGCTATCTTAGAAGCGTTAGAATATCATTTCTCAAACACACGACTCCCTAAAGCCCGAAAAACACTAAAGGAATTTCGGATCCGGGAGTAAATCACTGGCAATTGAATAAATCCAAATGATGGTCGTATTTTGATAAAACGCCACATTAGGAAACAACGGATTAAAATTTATTAAGCGTAATAACATTTTGTTTCCAATACGTTGTTACGATCGAAATGAACATCAATGACAAAAAATATGACCAATTACTATTCGGTTCTCCATTTTTATGAATATGTGACTGATCACCGATGTCGTCACACAATTGAGCATCCGATCAACAACAAAAAGCAAGCCAAATTAATTAGCGGAAACCCGAAGAAGGCAACCATGAAAGATTCGAGCTCGATCCGAAATTCGATAAGTGGTCAAACTTGGTTAGTTTGGCAACCGTACGTATCGGAAATTTTGCATGGGTGACTTGAACATTGCTCTTGAACACGTGATACGCTATTGCGGCCTCACCTTCCCCCCCTCCCCGCTCTCTCTCTCTCTCTCTCTCTAATGAGTGCATTCTGCTAAAAGCGGACACTGACTTAATGAAAAGTCTCCGGACCAACCGAACGTGAAACACTGGATTCACAATTTTCTCGCTAATGTAGATAAAAGTAATAATAATTACGCTGGTATACATCGGTGCAATGACTCGACAAGTACGTACTCCCAATATTTAGTGCGATATTTGTTTCTTAAGTGCTTGAAAAGAACTTTGTTGTTCGAGATGATCATATATGCGAGAATCCTCATTTGCATAAAAATATTATCGAACTTTGGCCACTGAAGTAACACCAAATTTATAATAGTCATATTACAGGGTGTGTGATTCTAAGTTCATAGGACAAACTTTACGAGGTCATAAAAGACACCTAAAGAAGCATTTTTGGTCAGAGAATGTGTGTCGCAATCGCAATAGCAAAGGCGGTAGAGGGGTAGGTTTTTTTTTATAAATGAGTGCACAACAGCACTTCAGCAATGTGCAGTTTTTTGTGCTTTTTCAGACGTATTTCCTGTGATACGTGCTAGCAATCATTCGAGGGTGCAGGGGGTGGTAATATAGTAGGCTTCTTCATAATGCAAAAAAATGCCAACTCTTCCGATTTTTTAGCTTTATCAAAATCTTACTATCGGAAACCAGGTTTTTCCAATTTTTCGTTATCTTTATAGATAAATCCCTGAAAATCCTCAAATTATGTTTCGCAGAAATGGAAACAATACAAAAAAAAATCATTCAAGTCCTTGCACAATCTCAAAATCATAATATTTTCCCAGGAAAATAAGGGAAATCGACAATTGTCATCAAATATGACACCAAAACGGAGCAAAGTTTCCAATTATTGCTAAAATTCCAAAACAAAAACGCCGATGGCGGGTAATGAAGTGCTACCGCTTTCCCAGGAAAATAAGGGAAATCGACAATTGTCATCAAATATGACACCAAAACGGAGCAAAGTTTCC
The DNA here is from genome assembly GCF_987345545.1 of Pholcus phalangioides. Classification (NCBI taxonomy): domain Eukaryota; kingdom Metazoa; phylum Arthropoda; class Arachnida; order Araneae; family Pholcidae; genus Pholcus; species Pholcus phalangioides. Next base: position 41,415,230 of record NW_028301615.1, on the reverse strand, counting down.
AATTATTGCTAAAATTCCAAAACAAAAACGCCGATGGCGGGTAATGAAGTGCTACCGCAAACCACAGTGGATTTAAATGAATCCCGCAAAACGAAGCATTTAACATGACAAATTATGTGAAATGAATATTCGTATTCATTTCGCATATTTGTCATATACTATAATGAATAAATAATAAATAAATCCGTAAATGAATATTCGTATTCATCATATCGCACATATCGCGGCAAATACATCGGAAAATATATTTTTTGCTGAAATGCTGTTGTGTACTCCCTCTAAAAACACTCTTTACCGTGTTGAAGTTGCGATTCGACTACACCATGACCTCCTCCTCCAGACCAACCATGGCCCCCACCATTGTATGACCAAAAATGCTTGTTTAATTGTCTTATATTACCTCTTAAAGGTTGTCTGATGAACTTAGAATCACTCTGCAGATCCAAATGCTGCAACGCTACTCACTCGCATCTATGTACATGGAGCAGCCGCTGCTGTTAGAATTACACAGCCAGCAGATGTAGTGCGCCGATTCCGACTTGCAGAATGACAAGAAGGCGTGATTTAGTCCAGTGGTTCCAGTGTGTACCACGGAGCACCAGCTGCTCTCTGACAAAAGTTTCTTGGTTCTCCGTGAAGATATTGGTGCAACCCCAATATGATCGAATGAAGCGCGGAGCCAATACGAAATAGCTTTATTCGCGTAAAAATTTTTGTTGGTGCTTCTCCAAAAAAAAAGGGGTAACTTTAATTTTTCTTTGCTGTGTATGTGTATGCACTCAGGCCGGTATTACACTATAAAAGTTTGGTAAAAGTCCTTTTATAAAACTTAAAAAATGCAGCCAATGAGGTCACCGGTTGTATTTTCTAGAATGTAACCAATAACTTTATTGGTTAGATTTTTCAAGTTTTATAAAAGGGATTTTATCAAAGTTTTACAGTGTAATACCGGCCTCAGATATATATAGATATTTTTGCGAATGTAGTTAGATAGATTTCGCTCGCGCGCGCGCATTGTTTTTCAAAGAATTCAACCTACTAGCACGAATATCTCTTTTGCATCTTTTCTCAACTACTTCCTGCAAGCATTTGAAGCTCTTCACAACTGATATGGGGAAACCGAGGCCGATTGGCAACAATTTGCGATTTATCATTTTTGAGGGCACGTGTGGTTTAGTTATGAAAATGTTGGTTGTGTTTACGGAAACTGCATCTATTTGGCTACGTTATGGTATTTTATACATTCCTCAATACCTAACACTCAGACGTCGAGAGTGCTTGAAAGCCATTAAGTCAAGTTTGGCACACCACTTCGGTTATGAGAGAGAAATAATAAACCAATGCCAATCAACCTATTTTTTGGGGTCCCATATCTAGAGGTCACCTCACCAACCTCTCGGTTATATACAAAAAGGCTGCCGTTCAGAATCGGCAATAAATTGTGCGTCCCGATCTAATTAGCCCTCGTGTGCAGAAAATGACCGTGGTGCGTCAAAAATGATCAGTGATAAAATATGATACAAAAACGTAGAAATGCGTGCAATATATATATATATATATATATATAACGCATAAATATAAGCATGTAACCTACGCATACACAAAAGTTCGAAACTGAAAAAAGAATAATAAAATCAGAGGGCTCTGGTGCGTGGGACCCAAAGGATTCCGAGACATGTTCATTCACACACAATTTCAAATACGTATGTTCATTCGTTATACGTTCATTCAACGTATGTGCGAGAGCGCGAGTAGACCGAAAATTGTTACCGCAGTGAGTCCCCCATCGAGGGGTTAGCGCGCCAACCTCCCGATGAGTATAAAAACAAGAATGCCGTTCGGAATCAGCAATAAATTGTAGGTCCCGGTCTAATTAGCCCTCGTGTGCAGAAAATGGCCGTGGTGCGACAAAAATGATCAAATGAGCAAGTAGACCGATAGCATGATAGCAAGTAGGCCGATAACTGCAGTTATATAACAACTCATAAAGGCTTGAGAATTCTCTAAACAGTTCAATAAGCAGCAAAATATTGTGTATTGATCGTGTCTCTGACCTTAGTTACACCAATTTTTTTAAATTTCTTGAAATTCATTATCCATAACCGTGCGTTTTTCATTAACTACATGTCTTTCTACAACATTTGAAATTGTTTGTTGAAATATTTTGTCTATCTTGTTTAAATTTCAATATAACACAAAAAGTTCCTTAGTTTCCCACCAGGTGGCGTTCTAAGCCCTTTGTAACGTTTTGGGCGTATTTGTATTGCTATATCACTACGCTGCTTTCATAATTCTATCTGTCATATTTCATGAGTTATTGAAGATTATCCGAAAAAATTCCAATGTTCTTTATTTCTCTAAAATATTTATCCTTTTGCTCCCGGTCATCCTGAAATAATTCTGATAAAATGATTGCAAGACGCTGCGCGTCTCACTGCATACCTAACTAGGACATGCGCTACAATGGAGTGACAACCAAAATACCACCTGGCGGGAAATTCTTGAATTTTTTCACCTTGTCTTGACAAATCAACGGGCTTTGGACAAAATTCTTATCCACAATGCGTACACCGACTGTCAAAATTTTGAACATTTTATACCATAAACTACCACTACTTTCAACCATCGATGTCTCGGAAAATTTGCTTCAAATGTTAAGGAGTGAATTTCTTTCGGTATAAAATTAAGTAACAGATATTTTCCGGATATTATACTGAGGTGAACTCGGGAAGAAAAGTCATCACGTCTCCACCGGGACTCGAACCCAGGCCCTCTTGCATATCGAGCAAGCATGCTACCATCTACACCACTGGAGACATGACCCTGCCTTCCCTATTTCACGCACTGTAGCGTGAGGCGATGAAGTAGAGGCATTAGTAGCCTCCCAACTTTCCGAGTCCCAGCGGAGACGTTATCACTTCTTCCCGCGTTCACCTCAGTATAATATCCGGAAAATATCTGCTTCTTTGATATCTCGAGCTGAGAAAAAGCCATCTATCTCTCTCCATATAAAATTACGTGCTGTAAATTTAACCAATTTGCATTCTTTGACTATAAATCGCATAAATTATTTGTTTTTGACATTTTTTCAAATAATAATTTTAAAGAGATTAACCCATTAACGCCGGTTAGCAAGAAAATTTGCCAATTATTATTATTTTTTTTTTTGCCAATAAAGGGTGGGAGTGGTTATACTCAGTGTTTTTTTTTCTATCAAAACTTAAAGTCGTCTTTAATGGGTTAAACTATAATAACTGAATTGGAGCAGATAGTTTTCCACATGCACCTTCAACTCGGAAGTATTCCGTAGAGTTTTATTACTTTTGGGCACCCTCTAAACCTCTTCCCGTACAAGAGCGAGATATCTCAGTCTAGAGTAGATGGTAAAAATCTATCTCTCTCTCTCTCTCTGTGTTCTCTACCAAATCAAGACGATTCACTGGCAATTGACTTTTTAATCTCTACCCGACCATTCTTCTCTTCCCACTTCAGTTCCACGAGCAAAAATATGGTATCATATATACAGGGTGCATAGGTAAAACGCTTTAAATGCGGATATAAATCGTTTTCCCGCATAATATGCTGTATTTTCCTAACTTTCCTCCGTTTTTCGGATTCGAATATCTCTGCGAATATTGCACTGTGGAGGAATCGGGAGAGACAGGGCAGCAACTTTCTAATCGGGTTTCTGAACACAGGGTGTCCATATAAAAAGTTAACATTTTTATTTTATAATCATTGTAGATATTTTTTTCAATTATTGGCGATAAGTACTGAAAACATTGAAGTCAAATATGTCCGTTAATATTCGCATTTAACTCATGCATGTGTTTTGTAAATGACTTTTCAGAACCGCATTTACATTCAATAATTGGATGTTTGCATACAGGGTCTACATAGAAACTTAATTTTTTTATGTATACGACCTCTTGGGAAATTGAAGATATTTAGAGTAGCCACAAGTCACTTGAAAACTTTGTGTAATTGGAAGTATATTTCTAGAGTCACAACAGTTGCAGAGAAATCCACTGTTGAAAGGATTTGGGACAGTCTGTATAAGACCAGAGATTTTCCGATGTATTCGGATGACTCAAAACGTTTTCGTCACTAATTATATCCGAAAGCCCAAGAAACATAATTTAAGAAGAAAAACGGGAAAATTACATCGTATATTTTTAGAAACAGAAATTTCTCATGTTAACTTTGCTCACACACACACACGTTTCCGTCTCTTATACACTCTAACTCTTTACGCGTTCATAAAACGTCTTTGATAATATTCTCCATGACGAACAAAATGCAATTTTGATCCTTTCCCGTATTTCAGACTTTTTTTTTTGCAAAAATTATGGCATTCTTGAAAACGGTGCATAATGCACACAGTTCACAATTTTCAAACACATTCTTAAATCCTGGGCATTCAAACTGAAAGCGGAGATGGAGCATGTAGAAAAAAAAACTTTTAATGACACAAGTGGTTAGTTAAGAATAGATGAAACAATAGAACACAAAAGATTTCCTTCACTGTACATATCAAAGGACAAGTATCCGGTTCAAGAGTAAAATGAATGCCTCCAAAAATCACTAATTAGGTAGCTAGAGAGGGGGGGGGGGAGAAATAAAGAGGTATTTACTTTTATACGCAATTATATATATATAACGAATGATATCATTTCTCTTTTCAAAAGTATTCCGTTTTATAAAAGGGTATTTTTAAGAAAAGACGTGTCCGTTCAATTTATGAACACAACTTGAGTATGAAGAAAGCATCAACTTGATACGCTTTTTCTTTAGCCCTGAGGAAACGGAATTTCTCTTGAAAGTATGAATTCATGGAGTTTCTACTTGTTACGCAAGACATCTGACAATTTCAAACACAAAAATGTAAAATAAAATTTCGAGATAAAAAAGTGTGAAAATAATGACGGATTCTAAAACGGTACTTGATTATTTCAATTGTAATATTTCATCGCCGGGAATTGGGTAAGGACATCTTTAAATTGTATAGAGATTATTTCTAAGATGATTTGGTTGATCAGCACTTGATTTCTTATGATAAGTACTTCTTACAAAGAAACACTCTCAAGCTGAACTCATAGAATTCAACGAAAATTTCACACGCGTTAGTAGATGGCTAAAAATATGTACTGTGAAAAAAGTAGCTGTGCGGAATTGCAACACAAAAGCCGTAAAACATAAATACAAATCAACATTTTTAACGCCAAATGCAACCATTCTTGGCGAGGATTCAGAGAGAAGCGGCAAATTCTTAAATGAACTGTCCGTGTTTCCTTCGAATGAATTCAAATCTGTTGTAAAGTTATTTTTGGGTATTTTACATTCAAAAGTGTTTGAAATTGATTTTGAATATATATATATATATATAGTCTAATCGATCTTTTCCTACGCTTTTATTTCACATTAAGTGAAACAAATTATAGCGAGTTGCAATAAGTTTTTGTTGTAGTTGTTTTTAATGCTGAAAAGTTTTTCGCATGAAATTGCATTGTTGTATACCTCGATGTTTTTGAATATATTTTTTTAAACCAGCTGTGGCTTTCAAATAGAAAATGTCACCACATGTGATCAACGTGGTGTGGATGCTTTACCACGAATTCTCTGTCCAAGAAATGGAGCTGACACATTTTACAGAAGCCGAAATAAATTTAAAAAATAAAATAATGGAAATTTCGAAAGAACCCGAGTCTATTTGCGAAATGTTTAGTGATGAAGTAGAAGATATTTTGGATTTCGAGTCACCGGATTGACGAAAGTGAATTTGAGAATTCTGATTGTGACACTATATCGACGAAAATGATGAAATGTATGTAGGTGAAGAGTCAAATCATTAAGTCCAGAGTATCCCAGTTGAAACTAAAAGAGCAGTCGTTGAATACTGGCGTAGCAGTAAAAAAATGAAACATCGCACACTAAAATCTGTTCAAACCAAGTTTAGATTTGTAAAAAGTTTGTCTCAAATTATTTGTGGGAAAATCACAAGTCAACAAATTTGATGATATAAGAGGCACAAACTATACGAAATTCAAAAATTGTTTTTCAAAAGTTTCAGGATGCGACGTGCAGGCATATAAACGTGCATGACTCGGATTTGAAATAAAGCTCTATCCCTGAAAATGCTATTCAAAGCTTCCGGAATATGGCAACATTCTTCCAATAGAATTGTCAGCAGAAAAATTACTAAAATGATCGCTCATAAGCATATGCAAATGATGTATTTTTTTTTTAGGAATTCGCAGTTGAAGAATAACCCGATTGTTTAATACTGATATCAATCGGGTTTCAATAAAGAAATTCATTCGGGGAGAAACTTGATTTCTTGGGTTCAAAACAGATTGAAAGTACAGCACAATCTGTCCATGCTACGACCTATTCATATACTGTAATGCCCACAATCAGCAAAGATGGAATGCTGTTATCGCCTTTATTCATTGTGTATCTGAACCTAAAGGACAATTCCGTGCCCAAGTTCGGCAGAAAATGTTTCAAGCTGACAATATTCATGTCGTCACTTCGAAATTGGGGAATATGGGATCAAAACGAACTGCGCAAATATTTATCGGAAGTGTATTTTGAAAACACAACCCGATGAAACCGTACTTTTTTGTGGATTCTTGGTCACCCTTCAAAAACAATGATTTGATTGACAGTGTTACACTACCGGGTAAAATCGTTCATGTGTTTGTGATGCCACATAAAACCACTCGTCTAATATAAGTGCTTGATAGGTACGGTTTTTGGGTGTGCAAAAATTTCGTTCCAAAATTTTGAGATTTAGTTATGATTGAACGAATACAAATCGATTTGTTTCATCGAGACGATATTTTCAAACTACAATCCATTGCGCACGACCAGTTTTTTTCACCATGCTACGTCAACATGTGAAAATATTTATGGCATTCAAGCTCATACACAGAAACGCATCCTGGGTATTTCGAGAATCCTGTACAACGCACTTGATTGCTGGAAACAAAACTGTGCATCGGAATTATTCACTCGCTGTAGCTGGTGTAAAATACATTTCTGCTTTATGAATTTCTTCAATGAGCTTAATATTTGTAACACTTTCAATTTATAAAAAAAATCAAACCTTTCATTCGACTTGAATCAATTGTAATCAATTATATCTCTTGCAAATTATGCAAGATGGTACAGATGCATCTAATCTGCATAACCTGGTTTTCGAGTGATACTTTTAAGAAGCTATTTTTCAAATATTAACACCTCTAAAAATACAGCATAAAGCACGTTTTGATAGTATAAACGCATTGGATGTTTTTGTTAATTTTCAAGGATGCGAAGTCGCCAATTGATACTAACTGTACGGGTTTGGCATCCCAAACCCAATTTTCAACATTAATTTACTCCTCCCCTAATGTAATTACGCAGCTACTTTTTTCACAGTACATATTTTGAGCCATCTACCAACGCCTGTAATATTTTCGTCGAATTCTATGAGCTTAGCTTGAACGCGTTTCCTTGTTAGTAAACTACTTCTAAAATTCTGTAAAATTTTATTAAAGATGTGTGTGATTTTATAAAGCATGAAGAGCAATTTATAAGCAGCTTTAAAAGTTTTCCAATAGTTCATTTTTGTTTTATAATTATTTCATTTTAAAATATTGATGCTGGAGTCCTGTTTTTCTCTGGGAATGACTCGAATATTCGAAAGAATCAGAAAAGTGAAGTTCTTGAATTATTATTAGGACTAGGATTCCAGTATCTTTCCATATTTTGCTATTTTTTCGCGCTAGAGCATTATTTCCATGATTTTCAGAAATTTTAACGCATTATTTTGCATATCGCAGCATAACAATGATAAGGGATTCCCCCCAAAGTTCTCACCTCCCTGTATACCTTCATTTTCTGCAATTGTCAATATTTTAACAATAATTGGGAATTTTACTTACCTTTGACATTGTTTTCATCAATTACTGGCGAGTTTTCGGCGATATTGGAAAAATGTTGGCAATTTCATTTGTGTATGTTTGACATCATTTTTGACAATGATTGGTGATTTCCTGTAGTTAATCTGTGTTTTTTAGAGGACTTATGAAAGCATATTTATAAAAGTATATTTCTAGGTCGTTACCTCATATTTTTAGTTTTTTTAGGACATAAATGCATTTTTTATTCTGTCAGCTTTTAGGTCACAAAAATCCTTGCCCTTATGATTATTATCATAAGATTTCAAACGAAGCCTCAAGAGAACATTAACCTTAATAAACGGCATTCAAATCCTTAAAAAATCAGGGGGGAAAGTAGCAAATTTCTCGTTCTTATCGTTAAAGAGCACTTTCTCCAAAAATAGGATGGGTTTTTAAATTATTGTTTCGAAAATATGTTTTTGATGAACATTCATTCAAAACTTTAATTTCTTTAATAAAGAAAAAAATTAAATAAAAAGGTAAAATTAAGTTAAGTAATCTTTGGTTTAGTTAGTTTATTTTTAACCAATCGAAATTTCGCTAATTAAATGTATTTCTCGTACTTAGCTAAGGACCAGTGTTCGCCTATACGCATCAAAATTCAATTTTACTCCTCCAAATTTCCTTGTGGAGTGAAAACACTCCCACAAATTTTTTAAAGGAGTTATTTCACTGTTTTTGATTTTTAAAAAAAAGTGTCCTTTTTTTTTTTTTACGAAGCTCCCCTTTTTAATATTGGAGAGGAGTGAAATTGCTCTTCAAAATTGTTGTTCTTATAACACTGCTAAGGTCTAAAAAACGTTATGGCCTGGTTTTTCATTGAGGTAAACAGGTGCTACCACCACCTGCGTATTAATGATCAATATAGCAATATACAGAGTGATTCAAAACTCGGAGGCCGGAACTTTATGGAGTGATCGAATACATCTAAACAATTATTTTTCGTCCTGCAATGCATGATCAACACATAGGATACTGTTTTGCCACGTATCTTCATTTTTATCATAGATTACAGAAGAGATGAAACAACGGACACGCATTTCATGTACGTATGTATTCTGCATCCATAAAAGAAGCACTGAGAACAAGAACATATCAATATCGCCAGCACGCCTCGACGCCCCTGCCAAAGATTGGTGACACCTCTAGAAGTCGCGACGCACGTTTTGAGAACCACTGCTACACAGGGAACGTTTTCCGACGAGATGTGCTCTAGATCGAATAAACATTTTGAGCGATTGGCACATTTGCCTCAGCAAAACAGATCTCTTGTTCACATGACGTCTTCGAATTCCTGGCTGTATCCTATAAGCGCATGTAGATGACAAAAACGCTGACGTTTCGCATAACCACCTGTAATCACTGAAAAATTCTTCGATATTCTGGCGCACATCGTGTCGGCAGACATTCCCAGTGCAACTTTAAGTTACCAGCTTACTCCTGTCTGCAGCACCGTACATGAAATGCATGCCCTTCTTTAATTGATTCACGAAACCAGCCGCCCCTTCTGCAATACATAGTAGAAATGACAAGTGGCAAAACCAGTTCAATGAGACAGTGCTGCATAGCGTTACACCACTTTCGTTATCACCATGCGTTTTATGAATGTATTCTATATATTCCCCCCAAAGGAAGGGTGTTTAATCTAAGGAGAGTGGGGGCCATTTTTGATTTAAAAACGGGTCACGAGCAACGTAATTAGTTAAGTACGTGATCTGAAAATGTACCACAGGCTATTTCAGGGATTTGGAACTGTGTGCGACAAGCCACTTAAGTAATCTGTTAATATGCCGCGTGTCATTCAAGTGATCTTAGAATATGCTGCTGGTCACCTAAGAGCAATAAATGCGCTTCGGGCTGCTTGAGTGATCTGAAACCATGCCGCAGGTCACTCAAGAGATCTGTAAATACAAATACAAATACAACGCCACAACAGACAAAATGGCCAACTAGGTGGCTGAGAAAAAGATGCCCGTAAAAATAGAGGATGTCATATATTTTCAAAAAATATACAGCAACCCAATAACCAATGCAATTAACAAAAATTACAATCAATATATACACGTGATAAAATACTATACAATGTCCATAAAGAATACTTATGGTTGTCTTATTCTATGTATGGACAGAGCTTCTCGATTTACCCCAACATGTTTACCATACTTCTTTTTAAACGTGTGAATTGTGTTACAATTTACTACCTCCGGGGGTAAGCTATTCCATATATTAACTACCCTATTAGAGAAAAATTCCCTGCAACACCATAACCTTGCATTGTCCCTCACCAATCGATACTGATGTACCCTTCTAAAAGCAGTCGATTGGCGGTGTACTAAATGTTCATGGTCCATCCTATCCATCCCATTGAAAATTTTGAACATTTCTATCATATCTCCGCGATACCTGCGTTCATCCAATGTAAGCATATTCAAAAAATGAATTCTCTTTTCATAACTCAAGCCCCGTGTGCCAATAAGGACACGCGTAGGTCTTCTCTGCACCCCTTCAACCAAGTCTATGTCCCTCTGTAGGTATGGTCTCCAAAACCTTACAGCATACTCCAGTCCAGGACGAACTAAGCCTCGAAAAAGCGGAAGAATGACTTTAGGAGAACGCGAAGAGTCCTTTTTGAAAATGAGACCAAACATTCTATTCGATTTTTGACCACCGCTGAACAATGTTCAGAAAACCTAAGTCAATGAGAATTCCCAAATCGGTGACCCTAGTTGTATCCGGGATAGTGACACCATTCAACTCGTAAGAGAACCGTGGGTTGCTCGAACCAAAATGACTTATCAACGCCAAACGTCATGCGCCCATGCTACAATCCTGTTTAAGTTGGTCTGGAACAACTCGCTATCGTTTTGATTCCTGATTACCCCCATTAGCTTCACATCATCTGCGAGTTTGCTAGTAATCCCATCGATACCCTGATCGATTTTATCGATAAAAAGTGAAAAAAGTATGGGGCTGAGGACAGTTCCCTGAGGAACTCCACTTGTGACGTCTGTCCAACCAAAGAATTCCCCGTTCACAATAACTAGTTGCGACCTATCTCTCAACCACGATTCTATCCAATTCAGCAAGTTGCCCCCAATTCCAATCTCGTGTAAACGCTTCAAGAGTTTACCATGTTGCACTCCATCGAATGCTTTCTGGAAATCAAGGTAAACAACATCTACATTTTTGCTCTTACCCAAAGCCTTAGTCACGTGATCATAGAATCAAAGGAGGTTAGTTACACATGACTTACCCTTCCTAACCCATGCTGTTTATCCGACAATACATTATTCTCGTCTATCCACTTCACAACTGCCTTTTGATGATAATTTCCGAAATTTTCGAGAGGGAGCTCGTCAAACTCACTGGACGATAATTGGACACAGCTTCTCTACTACACTTCTTAAATATCGGAACAACATTAGCAAGTTTCCAATCCCTTGGGACGATACCCTCAGCAACACTACTTCTGTATATCTGTTATATAGGTTATTAATCAAAACTTAAAGAATTGTATGACATGCTCATAAGTTACACTCAAATCTGTTAATGTAAGTGTGAATTTTTTGAAATTTCACTCTACATAGTGTCTGTAAAACGCTGTAATTCTGAAAATATATATCATAGACTTTGGATTTTGGTTCACAACCTCAACAATATATATAGCACAATATCATCAAAATTCCGTATATTCCGTAATGATACATGTAATGAACAGATTTTCATGAATCATGTTTCAATTCTTCGTAAGACACGTTTAAAATTTTTATTCACATATTACTTGTATGCAACAACGCAACACTGAAGTGGGCGTAACTTCGATTCTAAACATCATATAAATAAAGAAAGCCTGTTTTGGAATAGGATTTTTATAAAAAAATGAAACGGAAATTAATATTTTCTTCCAAATGACGTTTTAAGCGTAGTCGGATACCGCAACGACGCAACACATCCACCATACCATACAATACAAAGCAGAAATAAAAATATAAAGTCAAATGAAAGACAACACATCAAAACAATACAAACACTATGCAGCTCTAAGGGACCCATCTGTCAACCAACTGAGTCCCTAAGACCTAAGAGCCCACTTGGTCTCCTGTCCTTGAGCGTAAAAAAAAATCCTGCATACAATAAACAGCACGCTCTTGATTTATTTCAGTTCTTAAGCCCATGAGTTCTGAATCTGCACGGATATAATGAATCTGATCTAATTGAGTGTCAATGAAAAATAAATTTCATAAACTAATTTCTATTTCACACATTTTGGTCCTACACCACCAGCCTTAGTGGTATTATTGGTATTATTCAGTTGGGAAAAGTATTTCTCTCTCAAATATTGTCGTACCGATACATCCTGTAAGTAAAAAAAAAACCTAAAAGTTTATTTCAGGTTCTCTATAAAGCATTTCGACAGCCCAGTTCAAAAAGCTAACAACTCAGAAAATTACGTTTACGATTAATGCACGCCATAAGAACGGAGGAAAATGCTTCTACATATTGTAAAACAGCAACAACTCCCAGCTCTGCTTATTCCTTTCCGACACGCTTGTGTGATGCTGTTACTAGTTGTTCATAAAAAAAGGTTCAAAGTAATCCCCTAAAACTAATTTTCATTTTATTTATCGTTTATTTTCAGTGTTTGAAAAGGGAATTTTTAGGTGTGCTCAGACGGCACACTGAGTCCGAAAGGGTTATCCCGCTCCCTAAACTGACAGGTCCGCAAGTTATCAAACCCATTTTCTCACCAATAAGGTGTCAAGCGAGATCACTCGCTCCGTTCGATATTTTATATTACACAATAAGATTCTCAATGCGTTGTTTTTTTTGTATCATGTGTATATAATATGGCAAGTGTAAGATAACAAATGACATGGCAGGGGGGGGGGGGTCCTCAATTGCTTTTTAAACATACCTCCATCCTAATAATGTGTACATTCATTCGTCTTAACGAAACCTCGAAACTTTCCTCCAACTCCAAACCACATCTCGTCTGTAATCACCCCAAAATTTGATAATCGCGACAGTACCCAACTGTCTGGGGTGAATATGTTGTAAAAACATTGTATGGCTTTTTCGACACAAAATAAAGTGTTCCAGGCTCTGCCACGAAGCTGGGCTGGAAGAGATCTCGGCAACAGGATAAGTACAGTGCGAAGTTCTGGCGTTCATTCCTTCATTTGCTCCCTAAATTGATTCCGATTCACTTCACTGCAAAATGAATCTTTAAAATGCAAATTACCTGAAAACAGAAATTTGAGTTGTTGCCTTTTCTTGAACTGGGCCGTTGATTTGATTAACATTTGTTGCTGAGTGATTACGGAAAATCCAAAAACTCGTGTTGTATCAACGTTTCTAATTATTTAAACACTTTATACCCAACAGCGAAAGGTTGACACAGAACTGCTTTTCTTTGTTCCTTTTTCATTTTGAAAAAGTCGCGCCGCCATTGTGACGTCTGAGAGGGAGCAAATCTTATAATTTCGTTGATTGTGGGAAAAGGAAGAAATAAGTTGAAACGCATTGATTTTTAGAGAAAGAACAAGTCGAAGATCTGGAAACGATGATGGTGATAACACTTCCGTATTCGATTTTTATTTCGCTTACTCCTCGGATCAAATGACCAACAGCACTTTTCCTAATTTGAACATCTTTTGTATGTCATTTAATGATGAGGCAAACGGTTCAGCTTTCCAACAACAAAAGGCGAGTAGTACCACGAGAAGTAAGACTCTGTTTGCCATTTCGTCGCGTTGTCGTCCACAATTCACTAAATTATTATTGATTTTTTTGACAATATTTCGCTGATACAACGCAATTTTCAATGCCGCTGAATACAGTCAAACTTGGTTGTAACGACATCGAAGATTATACGTAAATTTTGTCGTTAAAACCGAGGTTTACTGCATTTTTTCTTAATAATAATAACGTGATCAACGCGTATTCCCAAAAGATCTTTACGATGTGTCCTGGAAATTTGTTTGTTTCGCAAGATTAAACGGAAATGAAGTTGTGCTAATTATAGAAAAAACTTATCAAAGGGAAGTAAAGTTGCTAGCTATAGTAACAAAATATTGTCAAATGGAAGAAAAAAATGCAAATTATTTGCAAAAAATTATTTTCGATTACAAGTAATTTGCTGTGAAATGAATATATTTATCTGACTATACTAACTATGATAATTTAAGTGATAATTATACATTATATAACATACATTATATACATTACATTAAAAGTTGGGATGACCAAAATGACGGGAATGTCCCGTAAAATACGGGTTACATGGTCACCTTATGTGTTCCAGATTCAGGCCTGCTAGCGGCAGAAATATCACATACCTGGGAAAACGTTGTGCACCCCTCGTTTAATGTTTAACAACTACCCGACTGCGTTGAAATCGTCATTTTGGAAGAAAATATCGATTTTTCTTTTTATGAAAGCCCTGTTTTTTTAATTCCCTAAGCAGGCCTTGTTTTGTTCATAAGATTCTCAGAACCGAGTTACGTCCACTTCAGTGTTGCGTTTGTACATACAAGTAATTCGTTAATAAAACCTTTAAACGTGTTTCACGAAGAATGATGCTTTTGATATTTTATTTGAGTTTCTGACATGATTTTTGTAAATCTATTCATTGTATCATCACGAAATTTCGATATGATATTTTTCCATATATTGTTGAGGTTATGAACTAAAAAGTCTAAGGTTTATCACATATATTTTTTGAATTACATTGTTTTATAGACGAAATGTAGGATGATATTTCAAAAAATTCAAACGTAAATTAACAGATTTGAATGTAACTTATGAGCATATCGCACAATTCTTTAGATTTCCGTTCATAACCTGCACCGTCACTAGCTGAAGTTTGCCTAAAATTTGACATAAAAATGACTTTTTCATAAAATATGACATAGGTAGACTAAAATGTGTTCCTTCTCTTACCAATTCGAGACACTTTCTATCAAAAAATACTATTAAAGTTCACTCCAGTACCTATTTTATAGAAAATGCTTCTCGAACGTTGTCGGATACTTAAGTTGGGCATAGGCTGTCACTCAGTGCAGTGATTACCAAAGTGTGCGGTATGACACTTCTCTAGATATTTTAGTGATGAAGTTATGTTTAACGCAGAAAAAGGATTGCGATTCATGATTTAATGTATCACGGCCAACGATCCGGGGATCTGCAAGAATGCCTCGAGTTCGGGCATAAAATATTCTGATCTCATCACCCAGGGATAACGCGAAACGCTATAACAAATGTAGATGCTTTGATCTTAATATAATGACTTCAACATTATTGATATTCTTCACGTGATATTAATGTCAATGTTTGCAGTTTTTGAGTTCTACGTAATAAACGCTCATGCTGAATGTTTACACGTTCAAAACAAAATTTAATTCCAAATTCTTCCGATGTAAAGCTAATATTTATTTAGTTTTTTCTTGTAAGAGAGTTTGTTCACCTACCATTAATGAGGGTGGGACACATTATCATCCTTACGAGAGGAAACATGACGAGGAAGAAAAAGATCATCACTTTAATGATAAAAGGGAAATCCGAAGGGACCTCTTATTTCTCAGTTATTAAGTCGACTTAAAATGAGAAGACGCTATTAGTTAATGACCTTAAGAAAACCGTTAATGACTCTCTTAAAATGACAGTTTATCTGCCTTCATCTCCAGAAAATTTCATATTTTTCTTCGTTTTTCAATTGTATACCCCGTTCCGTTTTCTCCAGTTCATTTTCCAAGTAAAATTCTGGATTAGTACATGATCCGGCTTTTTTTCGACCTACATCTGAAAGCCATTCGTATGATACGCTGGTATTCGTCTAGTGCAGGGCCATACACATGTTTCAGACTCTGCCCCGAAGCACTGATGGAATAAATCATTCACAAATCAGATAGGACAACACCATGTATAGCAGCAGGTCTCCACGCGTTCGTGACGTCACTGAAGAAGGTCACCTCACCTATATATATAGTCATTGGATATACTACAAAAAGGATAAAGATGGCCCATGCGCAGGCTTGCTATACCCAATGGATATAGGTGAGATGACCTTCTTCAGTCACGAGCTTCGCGTGGAGGCCTTCTGCTGTAGATAGTGTTGGATAGGTTCAGTGGTAAACATCTTTCGTTCAATTAATTCGGGATCATTCGCAAAAAGCTCCGCTGCACAGGCTACTTGCGCTATAAAAACTAATGGTGACTTGACGCAATACGCCCCTTCCGTAGCCGTGAAAAATGAGAATTCCGGTCGTCTCTGAGGCGGCTTCCCTGTTTTTCTATCTGTGCACAGGAAGGCAACTACCCACTGCCCAATATTTATACACGTGATTCCTTTTGCAATACAAATAGAGAAAAGTGACGTCAGTTTTTGGTGTGACCAATGATCATGGAGTTATAACGCTTTAAAAATTGATCACGTCACCGCAAAATCCCGCCAAATTCACCGAACGTACACCAAACGTATAACTTGGAGTGGGGTTTTGAAGGTGATCTTATTCTATTAATCCTAAGATAAATCGAGAAAGCACAAAGCTACTTTTATTTTCCTCTCGTTTGCGTGCGTGCGTGCGTGTGAGAGCACTGTTCAAAATTTTTACGTGGTTGTTAAGATTTTCTCTGACTGCAGTATTTGAGTTCATCCCTGAGATTAAAAAAAAAAAAATACTGCCCCACAAACTCTGAAATTTTGCAGAAATGTTTACTCATCATGTATTAGTAAAATGATCCTCAGATTTATAAATGAACCATTTCTAAAATTAATTATCTTCTCCCACGGGAAGTATTTTTTAAAAAAATGCTGAATTCAGATTTTTGAAATATGATTTATAAGATTTTTAATTTAAAATTTAAAAATTTATAAAATTCTAATGAAAGATCAGATATCGAAGTTCGAGGTATATATATTATTAACACACACACACACACACATGTCGTATATGCTTACAAAATTTCAGAATTTTTGGTGCAGTAGTTTGATTTTTTAAAATTTTAAATGGATAAACGGGGGGGGGGGAATCAGAGAAGTTAAACGCGTGCTCTTGATGGCACACGGATGTGGGTTGCTGTATTTTTGATATAGTTTAAATTATGTATTCGAAATCCATACTATTTATGGCCATGTTTTTTTTTCATCCACCTCGTTAGGCATTTTGTCGGGTGCGGCCTTTGTATTTGTATTTGGATGAGCTTGAAAATTTGTAATTTGAGAAAGCCGCGTTCAAAGTTCTCTAGTTCACGTTTACACTATAATTAACTTTTTTTTTTTTAACAAATCAATCCCAGATTGACAAGAAATTTTTCGCATTTGATTTGCACAGTTGAATGAAATATTTTTGGAATTAATGTTTGCAAAATCAACTGCAGTGGTCGTGATACCCCTTAAATGAGTAAAGTATCACCAACAATTCTGTGGTGTTCGGTCAGGACATGATATTTCCAAAAAATGGCTTTTTGATCTACAAGTAAGTATTGCTAATTATAACTAATTAGAAGTAAGATAAATGCACAAATGCGTGCGAAAAGACTTACATCAATATCATCAAGAAAATATATGACAAAGCAACTGCAACGATTCGTTTGGATAAAGGAAAAGCAAAAATTAAAGAGTCAGACAGGGTGATACTATCTCACCAAAACTCTTCACCGCTGTTTTAGAAGAAGTATTCAGAAAACTGGATTGGGATAAAAAAGGAATTAAAATAAATGGGGAGTTTCTCAACCATTTGCTTTTTGCAAACGACATTGTTGATATCAGCAGTAATCCAGACGAACTAGAAGAAATGATATAAGAACTGGTGAAGGCAAGTATGCAGGTGGACTTGAAAAGGAATCTGCAAAAGACTAAAGTTATGTTCAACCCGTTTGCGTTGAAGAGGACAATCTTGCTCAACAACACAGAGATAGAAGAAGTAGAAAGCTATATATACCTGGGACAAGAAATCACCATGGATAACGGAATCATTAATGAAATAAACAGAAAGATCAGGATTGATTTGATGGATCCTTTTGGCGAAAACTAATTCTGAAGAGTCACATGCCACAATGCGTGAAAAGAAAAGTATCTAACCAGAGTGTGCTAATAGCACTGACTTATGGAGCTGAAACTTGGACACTCCCAAGCAAGACGATACAAAGGCTACAGACAGCACAAACGAGCATGGAAAGATGTATGCTAGGCACCACAAGGAGAGACAGAAAACGAATCGCTTGGATAAGGAACCACACAAAGGTATATGATATCATGGAAAGAATCAAACGTTTGAAATGGAAATGGGCTGGACATATTGCAGGAAGACAGGACAACAGATGGACCATAAGTATTCTAGAGTGGTACCCCGTGGTGTTAAGCGTCCGAGAAGGCGCCCCCAAGCAAGATGGATTGACGAGATCAGGAAAGTGACAGGAGTCAACTGGATGGCTAAAGCATCAGACAGAGCAGAATGGAAATATTTGGAGGAGACCTTCATCCAGCAACGGATTGAAAATTGTTGTTGTTGTTGATGATGATGACGACGACGACGATGGTGATGATATGATGATGATGACGATGATGGTGGTGGTCGTGGTGGTGGTGGTGATGACGACGATGATGATGCTGATGATGATGAATAATGATGATGTATTTTTGCAGTAGCGTTCAAAAAGACCGCTGCAATAGTTCTATGGGGGGGAGGGGGGGGGGTCCGGAAATTCCGATAGTTGTAGTGTTAATCCTGCTAGTATTATGTGTAATAGATTATTCCTCTATAATAGTTTTTCATTTTTTAGTCCTCCCAGTAATTGAAGAAAACCCGGGTAGCACCGGGTATTATAGCTAGTTATAACTATAGTACGAGAATGCGAAATTACATGCAAAAGTTTGTGGAGAATCAATTACTATGTTCTGAAAATAAATCTAACGATTGACATCTCCTCTCTTTCCATTTACAGCAGGATGAAATAACGTGATACAATGACTACTAAAAGACGATTATAATGCAGATGTGGAAGAAACTTTCTAACAACATTGTGCGTATTCTACGAATTTTCTATCTGAAAAAAATATTGAAATTCACTCATATACAACTAGATGTCCGTTATAATGATAATTTTTCGTGGCTGGTCCGAATCAAAATTCTTTTTCGTCATTAGATTCGGATAAAATTGATTATTTAAAAGGTGAATTCAATGCAGAAAAGAAAGTATTTAGGTAATGAGTGTTTCTTCTTGCAACTAATTCAATTTTCCCAACCTTTATAGAGATACATTGATGTCTCAATTTCACCGTGACCAGAGAAACACACCCACGATAATAATAGGTCACCAATCCATAATCTCTTGTATAAAGAATCCTCCTGTAGCTGTGATTACCCAAATTACCGAGGATGCTTATCTATCTATTACGTCACAACGATTATGTTCGTCGCTCAATTTCCTTCAAGAAATTGGACTTTCTTCTGGCAAACATGTCCAGCTACATCTGTGAGTGAAAAATTTCGTGACTTCGTGAAATAAGATGATCATTTTGGGATGACATCCGTCTCATCATTGACATTTCACACGAATCGTCAACTGGACAATTTAGATCTATTTCTGGGTATAAGTAAATATTCTGCTGTGTAAACTCGGTTAGACAATAAATGAAGGTTTTTCAGTTGAAAAAGAAAAAATCTTACAAGTTTTGATATTCAAAATCAATAAATTGAAACATACTGGGTGTCACAAAAATATGCAATGAGTACAAACTTCCAGAATGAGTAGGGCGCACAAAGACGAAATAGAATCATACCATAATAAAAATACGGTAAAAGTCAGTTATAACGACAGTTCACAATTAGAGGGAAAATTTTCGTTCCAATGGACTTATCGTTATAAACGAATTTTAGTTTATTGCACTGCAGAAACATAGAGATGGGGAAAAAAACACAAACTAGATAAATCTCTACCTTTCTTTTTCTTTTATTCTGACCTGCGTACTTTTGCTGAAATATGCATCTAGATTTATTATTACGACTAGTTTTGGAAGATTCCAAGAAAGGAGGGGGGTATTTTCATCAAGTGGGAAATAACAACGATATCAAAAAATCTAAACTAGAGGTCGTGCCCCACCTTCCCAACAGCACCCATCTACAGATTATATTGGTTTTTTTTCATCTCCTATATACAATAGATAATGAAAAAATAATATTCAGCATGACACCTTCTTTTCTATGGGAAGATACTGACATGTCCCGTTTTAAAAAACCTATAAATAGTGGTGTAGACATTAAAAAATATCATTCTTTCCAGTCCATTTTTATGTACAATTCTCAAACAAAAGGAAACATGCTTTATGAGAATTTCCGATATCATTATAGGGAATGTGTTCTGATTTTCATTCATAAATAGCTCGCTATAAGCGAATATTTTGGTATTTTTAACATTAACTCTGGAAATCACTTGCTCACTCGCGAGTTACTCGTAATAGCGAGATTCTCATTACAAGCGGTGCTCGTTATTACGGACTTTTACTGTGATATATTTGAGTGAGTGATAAGTGATAACCATCTTTTTATGGGCAGTTTGTTTTGGTTTACAGAGTTTTTTTCTGATTTTCTTGTTATTGGGTCGTTGTATTTAGGGGACCATTCGAGCATTAAATCAGCATTGGGGGGAAGGAAGATTCGGATTCGCTTGCTTTTGATGACAAGAGGTGATGGCATAATGATTGATTACGTCACCACACAACCTTTATTTAAATATGAAATACTCTTTAATGACATCTTTACTTCCCACCTTGGCAATCCATGTATACCGCAAAAAATTATTGCTTAAAACTGAAAAAAGAAATAAATAAAACTACAGTCTGTTAGGCCTGTAATCCTGTGAAAAAATTATCCTGTGCATGCACTAGTTCACTACAGCAATATCGGACGTTTGGTGGTCAGGCTCACTACGGCTTTCACAGTTTTTGTGAATTTTTTGCCCATTGTAACTTGCGGTAGTCTTCTACTTTCCGCTATTCGTGATTTTCCAGAAATTTTATCGATAGGTGGCAACTTACTTGCCTTTGTAGCATTTTACTTAAATTTTTGTAGCTGTAATTATAACAACTTCACTTGCAATTTTTTTCATATAAATGGTAGTATCCTGTATTTGTATGAAGGAAATGTTTTCAGCAAAGGTATTTATCGTGTTGTGTTTATTGATACTTTTCTACTGAAACGCATTTCGTGAGCCGAATGAAACCCCTTGGTGGGCCTCATTTGGCCCTCGGGCTGGAGGTTGTGCACCACTGTGTTAGACGAAGCGCAACATTTATTAACACGGAATTGAATGTTATTCTCACAACTGTTATCAACTGCGTCACTCTAAGCGCAGTTCCGGATTCGATTTAAAGTCTGTTCAGCCATCAAAACCACGTTCATTGCTGCTGACCATGAGCAAAATATCTCCCGGGGTGTGTGTGAACCTCAAACTATTGCACAAACCCAACACAACATTACATAATACACCACCCGCAGTCATTTCTCGCTCGAGAGAGATGAACATATTTCCCTGAATCTATCTCTCCGACATTTCTCTAAACTAGTTGTCCACCAGAATAGCAGCTTTTACTCCGTATGCATATTATCGGAGAAGGCTCGCGTATGTGTGTATGAGCGACCCATACACACGATGATATACAGGTAGCATAGCTCATTAAGTCTCACTGACAGCGGAATGACGATCGGATTGGAGAGAAGGGAGTCGGCGACGACCTTGCGCTGACACGCGAACAATGAACATTAAATTCATGCATTTAATTTCACCCGACACTCAAGTGTCAACTACATGCTTTCGATCAAAGCCAATGTGGAAGCGTGAGCGATATGCAGGGCGATGGCAATTCCGAGGCGGCAATGCGCGAGGCAATTTACGCAAAGGACATACCGAGCAGCTTTTACATCATAATTACACGCGAGATTTATTCAAAAAAATTGGAAAAGGAGGATATTAATTTGGTATTTACATTTTGGAACAGTATTGAAATATACAGTAAGTATATCTAGAATATTGGTAAATATTAAATACAAAAGAATCACAATTTCATTAGATGCCAAATTATTATAAGAAATGTATTGAAAACTATGAGAAAATTTACGATCATACGTCCTGCTTTAGTTATATATAAACTGAATTTTGCCGTATTTTTCACATCTTTAGTCTAGTCGTTTTCGAGAGAAAATGACCCGTTTTTTTAAAGTGGATTTTTTGGGGATCTTTTTTTCATCTCTTTGCTGAAACGGTATTCCATATAAATCGATAAATTGTTTTTCATTTTTTTAATTCACGGCAGATTTTCTGTTGTGAGTTCGAAATATAATATGTTTTTCAAATTTTTACTCGCATTGATTCTTGATTCATTTGGAGGCAGCAATATTCTTGATTATTTGGTCTCTGTATACTCACTAGCTGTTGCTGATGAGTGAGTATACAGAGTTGTCGAAATGAAGGTTTATACAAATAATAAATGCAAAATCAGACACCACAACAGGCAAATCGCCCAACAAGGCTGTTGGGAAAAAGTAAACTAAATAGTATTAGAAAACAGCCCAATAAAAGTTTCGGTTGCCGTAGTCAAAATATAGCTGCCCAAAAATAATAAGCCAGAAACATTAACTAAACAACTAAACTATCTGCCCATAGAAACATGACTACCATTCTTCAAAATATGGATTTTTAGCTTCTCGATTACTCCCACAAATCTTATCATATTTCCTCTTGGAAGTGTCTATCGTGGAAAAATTCTCAACATCAGTAGATAATTTTATATTATATATTCAACCTGTTAGACAATAACTCCCTGCGACACGATAATCTAGTACTATCCCTAATTAATCGAAACTGGTGTCGCCAAAGTCAAAGGATTTGGAAGACGGCCTAACTGTGAAGATAGGGTTTCCAAAACCGTACAGCGTACTCTAGGCCAGGACGAACTAAGCCTCAAAAAAGTGTAAGGATGTCTCTGGGAGAACGTGTAGAGACCTGTTTAAGAATCAAACCGAGCATTCTATTTGCTATTTCTAGCCACTCCGGAACAATGTTCAGAATACCTAAGCCACTCGTCAATTAGAATTCCCAAATCGGTGAGCCTTCTTACATCCGGAATAGTTTCCCCATTTATCTCGTAAGTGAATAGTAAGTTGTTCGAACCAAAATGAGCAATCATGCACTTTGTCAATGCTGAAGGTCATGCTCCATTCATTTGTCCATGCAGCAATCTTATTTAAGTTGGCATTTATTATGGAGCAGCTTCTTATCGCTTTGATTCTCAACCACATCCATTAATTTAACGTCATCCACATATCTGATAACAATCTCATCAATTTCCTGATCAAGGTATCGATAAAAATTGAAAAGAGTATGGGTCCAAGGACACTTCCCTGAGGGACTCCGCTTGTGACGCCTGTCCAATCACAAAATTCACCGTTTACCATAATCCTGCTGTGATATATTCTACAACCACGATTCTATCCAATTCAATAAGTCCCCCCCCCCCCCAATCTCATGTAAAAAAACGCTTCAAGAGTTTATCATGTTGGACCCGATCGTATGCCTTCTGTAAATTCAGATTGACCACGTCGACATTTTTGTTTTTGCCCAAAGCCTTAGTCGAATGATCATAGAAGATCTTTCCAACTTATATGATTAGGAAAGGAGTTTTATATTCATCCAAATGACACATTAGTCAGTTTCACTGTTTATTAATTTTAAAAACCAGTACAAAAATGAACTAATAGGTGATCCAATCGCCGGAAAATCATTCTACATGTGTTTAATATCAGGGCAATATAGTAGTAGCTATTTCATCTCTTTGATGTTGAGCTTGCTGCCTTGACTGTTGGCGTGGTCTCCGATATGCTGCGTGGTGTCATGGCCCTACTTTCGCGCACCACATCAGCTTAGAAAACGTACAAACGTAGTTTGTACTCAAAACATCACTCTTCATTCGTGTGAGTTCTGACCACGAGGTCCTGATGACGGCTCTCCATTGAAGAGCCGAAACGCGTCGACCATTCGACCAGTTGAATTTATTTGTCTTAAAAACGTGGCAATTTTTGTATAAACGTAGTTTATTGAAGAGGGCTAATTTAAATTTTATTTGCTTATTTTACTGTTTTAAGTGAGTGATCTCTCGTTCGGGACGTTGTTTCAGTGTCGCTGGTGTGCGCGGGTGGTATTTTTATAATATTGTTTTGTGATTATTGTGTAAATCAGTGACAAAAAATATGAGTTCTTGTGCGATAGCAACATGCACGAATAATTTTCGGAACACAAAGAAACTTGCAAATCACTTATCATACTTTTCCTAAAGATCCAGAGACTTGCAAAATATGGGTGTCTAAGTGTAAGAGGCTTGATCGAGTAAACTGTTAAATACTCTTGTATTTGCTTCCCATGTTTGTACGTTTCAGCTGTATTGGTAATAACGAAATCCAAGGCTTTCGTTATTACCAATCAAGACCTAATTCAAATGAAAACAAAAAAGTAATTAAAAATTCTTAGAAAGTTCAGAAGATAATTGAAATTATCCGTCTCGAGTTGGCTTTTAATCAATCCAATGAAAGGTGGGCGAACGTGATTCAACTGAAATGGATCCCAGAAAAATATTCCTAGTGGAAGTTTTCTCATCAGCAAATGCAAAACTTCTTATTGTAAATGTTTAAATGGCTAGAAGAAGCAAGCCAATAAATAAACAAATACTGATGAAAATAATCAAAGATATAATTTTGGAAATAATTCATTGAAACGGGTAGTACGGTGTTTGTGTGATTATGCAAACTACTATAGTTAATAAGGTAGCAAAGCAGGCGCATTCTGTTCTGCAGGGGAATAACTTCACGCGTGACGTCAGCTGGTACCTACTCCAGTGCCTCATAAGACCGCTCTTGTTATATAGACCTGGTTTAATATGCCTTTTTGTTTACGAACCATGTCTTTCGTTTGAAAAACCATGTTTGCTATACAGCTGAACGGAGAAATTCCGCATTAATCTTAGGTTCTTTCATATGTGACGGGTTGTTCTCGAAATACCCGTGAACAGAAAACGTTGCCGAAAATCAAGGATACAAAGGCTCTACATAAGTCGTATGTAGAAACATTCGTGGATCTGCAGCAACACAAGTAAGCAAATAATTTCTGTTGATCCAATTTTTGTTTGGGATTTTAAATTCTCATTCAATTAATTTTGTTTCGTCAAAAATGTTCCCTTATATCTTTTCCATATACTTTTATATTATCTTACAATCATATTTTGTGAATTTTCTTATTTATTTTCTACTCTATGATTCTGCCAGCATAACATCATTATTATTATTCTCAATCAATCTATTCCCAATTTATCCAACTGAACTCCCATATCTAACAAATTGAATAGATAATTCTCGCATGTCTATTATGATCGAATGACTAAAGCAATTAAATTAGTATAAAATGGTATAGGTCAGAGGGGCACAACCTTCTCAGTCCGCGGGCCAGAAACATGTACTTACAAAGTGACCAAATGGTCGCATTTTAAGCTAATTTCCGTAATTTTGGACGTCCCAACTCTTTTTTATAAAAAAATCTCCCATTTCTTCCCTATTTTTAACAAGTACAAGTTGAATTTTTGAAATCAAGAATGAAGATTATTTTCATCACTCATAAATTATATTATGATGATTATGACTTTATCGTAATTAATTGTAGTCAAATGAATATATTCTCTCTCATTTCACATATTTTCAAACATATACTTTTTTTGGGTGAATTACATTTTGACTTGCAGTATGCATCATTTTCCGCGACTGGTGATTTTTCAGGAATTTCAGCTGGCAACTTTATTTGCCTTCGACAATTCTTTCGGCTGCAAAATGCAACTTTACTAGACTTTGACAAATTTCTTAACTGTAAATGGCAACTTCATCTGCCTCGACAACTTTTTTTACGATATTCCGTATTTTTATGAAAGAAATATGTTCATCCCAGGTATTTATCGTGTTGTATTTACAGTATTGATACTTTTCTACCGGAACACCTTCCGTGGGCCTGAGGTTGTGTAACCTTGATGTAGAGATAATGAGTTAGCTGCTTTTCAAAAAATCCAGCTGAAATTTTTCCAAAGATGCCTCGTTAAGAAATCCTGCTCTTCAACCTTTTCACACCCTACATGCACAATTGTGGTACTTGCTTTTTCTCTCTGTAGAATTTTTTTTTAACCTCGGGGAGTTGAGCCCTGACTTAAGAGATTGTGTAACTTTCGAGTTAGAAATATTTAGAATATTAACTTTGGGGGCTATCATCAGAGGGTGGCATTTAAAGCTGAACTGTACAAAGAAAAAGCTGAATCACAGAAAAATGTGATTTATTACACACAATTTAGCAATAAAATTCTGTAAAAAATTATATGTGGAGATAAATTTTCCCATCATCTTCGCTGGAAAAATTTTAACGAAGTTTTCTTCACAAAACAATTACAAATTTGAAAAAACAAAATATCGTTTTGCTATCATTTATGTTTTTAATGTAAAAATTAAATGTGTATTTTTGTAATTTGTGTTTTTTGAATGTCAAAAATACAAAATCACCTTCAAAACTCCAAAAAAAATGAAGGCTCGTGTCTGATAATACATTCGAATCCCGTTATAACGAACTCCGAGAGACCGAAGAAATCACTTCGTTATAACGGAATTTCTTTAAAACGAGATTTTCACTATAACGGTATTCGACTGTACTTAGTACTCCGTAATGCAGTTGATATGGAAATGTCATTTTAATTAATACCATTTCGCAAATCCAAAGTTTTTAAGGTATCGTAATTAAGTTAGTCCTAAAATTAATCTCATAAGCGAGATACTAGCAAAAATCACGACGTTGAAAAAAAAGAAAATCATCGGGCAAAATGGGAACAAACAGTAACAGTACATAATACTATGCTATTGGATCCACACTCATTCCTCCCTCCCTCCCCTTTTATTACATTCCGCGGTAAGCGGTGTGTTTTGGGAGATACCAATTACCGATGGTAGGAGGCAAGAAAAGATAGCTGAGGCAAAAAATACATACATACAGGTATATCATTATACTCGTATCCATTCAGTACATCCCAATACCATTTTCCCGTCGAGTATATATAGTCTAGAAGCGGAAGGAAGAGGAAAATATCGATATCCGTGATAGCTTCTCTTCACAAGAGGCCCTCCCTTCCATGATCGAAAAGTTTTAATGGCAAGTTATACTCTTGACACAGCTTCCCTACCATAATAATAAAGAAAAAACCGTACTGGCCATTAAATTTTGGAATGCGTTGAAGAAAAGCAGTTTTCTTATATTTTATTTTTTCCCTATCCGGTAACCATCAGGACTCGCTTCCTTCCCATTTTGTGAAAATGTAGTCTTAATATACCACACACACACAGCCAGTGATATCGTGAGATCTGATGATGACCCTCCCCATGATTTTTTAGATATTTTATTTTTTTAAAACCCATTTTCTGTGTACAGCCGTCGGGTCTCTCTCCTTTATTTTTCTCGTAGATATCGTTTCGATTGAAACCCGATATCGCGGGGCTTTTATAGCGAAATATCATAACATTTTCTGGAGCTGCTGCTACAAGGGCAAGGTTATAAGAGCAAATATATAAAAAGTGGTAAGTATCATGCACAAGTCGTAAATGGTGGTTCTATCAGTTCGTTCTAAGATTCAGTTTGTTTTTTTTTATCGATATATGAAATGATGTAAAGTTGATCGCGGTGATGTAATGCATTTTTTGCATCGGTGAATGTGTGTATAATACAGTATTTTATGTATTCGTCTCTCTCACTTCCATTATTCACAGCTATGAATGCCGTGGTTTGAAATCCGGAGTGAATCAATTCACTGACTATTAATCATAATCCCATCCACGCGGACATAATAGGACACTAGAATATTTTGACAAAATATTACATTGCAAATTTCATACATAAAATTAACATATTTCCAGTACTACTGCTAGGTATCGTACACTGAAAAATACTGTTTGTATCAACAAGTTCCTCACATAGATTATTGCTATGGCATTGCTCTGTGCAATGAATTAAAAGTTTGCAAATACTATGAAAATGTTTTGTGTTATTATTGCATATGTGAAAAGAATACACATTTTCTGTTAAAAATACTTGGTATTCTCAATTGTAAATGTTGTAAATCAAAAACTTTCAACCATGTTGCTTGCTGTTTTCCCACTGCTCAAAACAATTAAGGAATATGTATTATTTATTTAAATACATTAAATTTAAGTTAAAACTTAAACTTAACTTCTGAGACACACGTTCTCTGTTTCAATATTTTTTCAATGAAAATGTTTAAAAATCACAATTAAATAAAAACTACATTTCCCCTAAGTATTTGAGTAGCGTAGTTCAATGTGCACCTAAAGATGTTTAAAATACAGTCAGAAAGTTTCATTGATATTTTTTGACAAATATCCTTGAGAAATCAAGTTTTCCGTGAACTAAAAAAATAAAAAAAACACAAATCTCTTCAGAAAACGCATTCAAAGATTTCATTATGAACTTGAAATTGGCAATCATTTCCTTGAATTTTGACAAAATTCGTTTTTTAATGTTCACGCGTTTAACGAAAAATACAAAGCTTGGTCGATAAGATCAGGTTATTTGTTAATGCCCCCCTTTGATATAGGCCGGTAGTCCTGGTCGAAAATGCAACAATTTGTTCAGAAGTTAGAAGCCTATTTAAAGCCACCAAACCATTGTATTTCGCCTTCACATGCAAATTATATACGATTATCATACCGGAATCCAAGACTGATTCGGAATATTGGCTGGCTGCAATTATCATCGATAAATAAAAAAAACTTCGTTAGAGGTAACATAATTATCGTCAAAGTTCACAAATTTTAAATTCAGATTTTTGCTCAGCTAATATGTTCATAAAACAATACTGTTTTTATAACACGTGAATATTTTCCTGAAATTTCATGAAAATTCTGATTCTCATTATTCACGATGTTTTTGTTTCTTTAATCACTTTCGTGAGATTTATGAATTAATCAATCCGATGAAAACTATATCGTTGACAAGTTACGCCTCAATAAAGCTCAATTTTCATGTGCATTAATGGCTAAACTTTGAAAAAATTCTAGATAATGCAAATCGATTTGAAATTACGAGCAATTTTCATTAAAAAAAAACCTCTTTATAACTTGGCGTCTATCCTGTGAAATAACCGTTTCGTTTTGATGTTATGATCAGATTAGAGAGTTACTTCCTAGTAAAACTTTCACGATTCCTTGAAAAAAAGGTTAATGCGAAAATAAATGCTTTTTTTATGCTCAATGATATTCAAGTTTTTACAATTTACTTGTATGAACGTTTTTGTCATGATGAAAATGTTTCCCCTCTTCCATATCTACTAAGCTAGTTTATATGTAATGACATTTCATGAGGTTTTATTTTCGATTGCACCGGAAATATAACTGAGGATTTCAGATTAATTGAATGCCTTACATTGATGTTGAGAATTTAATTGGTCTATATAATACCTTTTAATTGGTGAATACTATGTCTAGTAACAATATTAAAAATACTATTTCACCATTGATTTATTTCCGATTTTTTACACGTATTTTTGATAGTTTTACAGATATCTATTACTCAACTTTTTGCAAATTAAAAAAATTAAATACATTTTTGACAGCCTGCGCGCATGATAAAATACCATGACATCGATATAATTGAATAAAAATTCATTCAAAATAAAGAGAAATGTTCGGTTTATGAAAAGAAGCAAAAAATTGAGAGATTTCATTGACTCCATCTTATTTAGAATTAAATTTTAAATTAAATTGTTTTTTTATAATTTATTAATTTTATTAATTTTAACATTTGAAACTAATTTTAAATAAGACTGAGTCTATGAAAGCTCAATCTTGTACTTCATTTCATGAATTTAACGGTTTCTTTTATTTGGAATGAGGTTTTATTCAATTACATCGATGGTACGCTATTTTATCATACGCTTTTAAAAAAATGATTTTTTTTTCTTAAACTCAAAATTCTCTTGAAATTTTATCATAAAAAAAGTTTGTTTGTACTTTATTCTTTAGGTAAGCATTGACTGTACATCAATCAATTCCCAATGGAACAGAATTTTTTTCAATTTTAATGTTGAAAACTAGGTGTCCATGAACTTTACCGCCAACTAAGAAGCGTGGTATTACAAATTTGGCAACGAAACACAGGGTCACAGCCCATTTTTTCGTGCGAAGGGTGGGTATATGCATTACCCTAGTTCGGAAGTTGCCAAAATAGTAGCATAAACTCACACTTATTATTAGGAGCGGCAGGGAAAATTTCTTCTTTGCACAGTCACAGGCAATTAAAAAAATCTCTTCACGGAGAGAAAAACAATAGGCCTACAGCATTTAAAATTTACACATACCCGGCCAAGTTGATGCTTCTAAATTCAGAAGGCAGATGGCAGGATTTCTTTAAACCGATAGCAGGCATTCCGCATGTTACGGACCCATGTTTCGCACCCATGTTACGGTTGCGCAACATATACACCAACATTTCCACGTTCACCAATTCGTTGGAAGTTTCTCAGAGGACTGTTTACGAGGTGTATGTGTAGTTTACTGGTAGTAGTAGTTACAGACGCTTGTGGAGAGAAATATATTTTCTTCCCCTCTCTAAAGTTATGACTGCTTGGAAAATATTACCACTCTTACTTCGAGAGTTACTTAACGAATTTTATTTTTCTTTCTATTTTGCCAACATTGGCTCGAATTCCATGTTTACATACGCTAAATAAAATTACCATTTGTGACACTAGATTCCGTTGCAAAAATTGTTTGTCTTGCTCCCGCCCATCTCATATTGGCCGTAGAGGCAGGACACCTTTCATGTAGAAACTCTGTGACGTGAATTATGCCTAGAATGGTCAAAAAAGTCCAGGTTTTTTGTTTTCTGAATCAAGAATTTTTGTTTTATATGATTTTATTCTGATCGTGTCCATGATAGGTAATTTAATATTTTGTATTTTTATACTTGTTATTAGATGAATTTATGCCCCCTTTTCCCCACAACATTTAATTACATACAGAAAAAATATTTGGTCAATTTTCCAGTGTCTCAGTTACGATTTCGCGCGTAGATGAAATAAAAAGAATTAGGCTGACTATATTATAGAAACCTATATAATTAGGCCAGAGAAAAAAATAAACGGAAAATTTGCATCACCAATTGTCACCATGAATGAATGAATGAACGCCAGAACTTTGCCACTGGACGTATCCCGTTGCCGAAATGTCTTCCAGCCCAGCTTCGTGGCAGAGTCTGGAGTACTTTATTTTGCGTCAAAAAAAAACATACAAAATTTTTACAAAACATTTTCCCCGGACAATTGGGTACTGTCGCGATTAACAAATTTTGTGGTGATTACAGACGAGATGGTATTAGGAGTTGGAGAAGTTTCGGGGTTTAGTTAATATGAATGTACATATATTGGGATTGAGGTACGTTTTAAAAGCAATTGAGCACCACTCCCCCCCCCATGCCATCTCGTCTGTTATCTTACACTTGCCATATTATATACACAGGATACAAAAAGAAAAGAAATGAGAATCTTATTGTGAAATATAAAATATCCATCGGAACAAGTCATGTCTCGCTTAACACCTTATTGGTGAGCAAATGGATTTGATAACTTGCGGACTAGAAGCCAGTATCAGTTTTATTGGGTTGAGTTCACTCGTTCCGGTGGTTTTAATGAAAATATACAAAATAGAAGTATTGTGTGGGGGAATATATACAATTAGGGAGCACCCGTGGCATCTCGCTTAGCACCTTATTCGGTGAGCAACATGAATACGACAATATGAGTACGCACGTGTGTTGTGGACATGAAATGCATGAAGAACTTGAATAGAGAAAAGAGAAATACACATATACACAAATTTATATACATATATATATTTGCCAGGTCGAGTCGTCTCGCACTAACCCTCTTTTGGTGAGCAAATGGGGGATTGTCTGGAGACCAATTGTCACCAAAAATGATTCCAAAGTTTGGCAAAATTGTCAGTTGTTTCCAAAATTAACTAAAAACCACCAATTGCGGAAAATTAAACAATGCTGCAAATCGCGGTAATTTGAAATGAATTCTGAAAAAAACGAAACCCATGACATGACAATGAGATAAATTTTCACATTTATAGTCATCACTATAACAATATAATTCAAAAGTCAGGAAAATAATTAAAATTTACATTCCAGTAAAGAATAAAAATGTAAATAATTTTCGTTTAAAATACGGAAAAAGAAATGTTTATAAGAAAGTCGAAATGGCCATATCACGATATATAAATACAAATACAACGCAACAGCAATCAAAATGCCCAACGAGGTGACTGAGGTAAAAGATGCCCATAAAAATATGGATGTCATATATTTCAAAAATACAGCCACCCAATTAAAAATGCAATAAACAAAAATTATAAACAAATATATACACATGACAAAATATTATACAATGCCCATAAAGAATACTTATGGTTTTCTGATTCTAAGTATGGATAGCCTCTCGATTTACCCCAACATGTCTATCGTATTTCTTTTTGAACGTGTGAATTGTGTTACAATTTACTACCTCCGGGGGTAAGCTATTCCATTTATTAACAACCCTATTAGAGAAAAATTCCCTGCGACACCATAACCTTGCATTGTCCCTCACCAATCGATACTGGTGTCCCCTTCTAAAAGCAGTCGATTGGCGGTGTACTAAATGCTCATGGTCCATCCTATCCATCCCATTGAAAATTTTGAACACTTCGATCATATCTCCTTGACACCTGCGTTCATCCAATGTGAACATATTCAAAAAATGAAGTCTCTCTTCATAACGCAAGCCCTGTGTGCCAATAAGAACACGCGTAGCTTTTCTCTGCACCCCTTCAACCAAGTCTATGTCCCTCTGTACGTATGGTCTCCAAAACCTTACAGCATACTCCAGTCCAGGACGAACTAAGCCTCGAAAAAGCGGAAGAATGACTTTAGGAGAACGCGAAAAGACTTTTTTTAAAATTAGACCAAGCATTCTATTCGGTTTCTTGACCACCGCTGAACAATGTTCAGAAAACCTAAGCCGCTCGTCAATGAGAATTCCCAAATCGGTGACCCTAATTGCGTCCGGGATAGTGACACCATTCAACTCGCATGCACTTATCCACGCTAAACGTCATGCTCCATTCATTTGCCCATGCAGCAACCCTGTTTAAGTTGATCTGGAGCAACTCCCTATCGCTTTCATTCTCGATTACCCAGGTCAAGGACACTTCCTTGAGGAACTCCACTTGTGACATCTGTCCAACTATAGAATTCCCCGTTCACCATAACTCGTTGCGACCTATCTCTTAACCACGATTCTATCCAATTCAGCAAGTTGCCCCCAATTCCAATCTCGTGTAAACGCTTCAAGAGTTTACCATGTTGGACCCGATCGAATGCCTTCTGGAAATCTAGGGAAACAACATCTAAATTTTTGCTCTTACCCAAAACCTTAGTCACATGATCATAGAAGCAAAGGAGGTTATTTACACATGACTAACCCTTGCTGAACCCATGCTGATTATCCGACAATACATTATTCTCGTCTATCCACTTCACAAACTGCCTTTTGATGATAATTTCCAAAATTTTCGAGAGGGAGCTCGTCAAATTCACTGGACGATAATTGGACACAGCTTCTCTACTACCCTTCTTAAATATCGGAACGACATTAGCAAGTTTCCAATCCCTTGGGACGATACCCTCAGCAACACTACTCCTGTATATCTGTGCAACTGGCCCCAACAATTCATTAGCACATTATCTGAGAACCCTGGGATAGCTATCTGGTGCGCTTGCTTGTACATACATTTCTTAGAATATTTAGGACCTCCACGTCTTCTACTTGAATATCGTTGAGGGTTTTATTACCCCATGCAACACCCGTACATCGAATATCATTATCTCCATTAAAAACCGATGCGAAAAAGTCATTGAAAGCATTACACATGCGAACATTGCTCTCCAACCTACAGCCTCCTATCGAGAGTGGGCCAACTGTCCCCTTACATCCATTATTGACATATCGAAAAAATGAATTTGGGTCAGAGCCAATGTTATCTGCCAACCTAGATTCAACTTCCTTTTTACTATCCCTTATCGCTTTCTTCAACAGTCTTCTTTTATCAGTAAACAATGATAGGTCACCTCGTCCACTTTTGCACTCTCTGAATGCTCTTTTCTTTTGAAGATAAAGGTTAGGCACTCTATCCGTGAACCATAGAGGGTGCGATGTACATTCACGCTTTTTTCGAACAAAGGGTATGATGTCGTGCAAAACAGAGGACAGCTTCGTACTAAATTCTTCCCATTGACTTACCACCCCTACTGATTCTAACCGGTCTTTGAAACCCTCCGCTAACCGTTCTCTCAAAACATCAAAGTTAGTTCTCCGAAAACAAGGAACCAGTCTTTTGTTATCAACCTTACCCGAGGAAAAGTTACAGTGAAATCTGACTATACCATGATCACTGGAAGAAAACTCTTCCCCCACCGAAACATGTTCAACTAGATCCTCAGAACTAGTAAGAACTAAATCCAAAATAGCAGTACCCCTAGTGGCTTCAGATACATGCTCATACAAAAAATTTTCGAGCACTAACTTAAGAAAGTCTCTTTCGTACTGATCTCTAGATGAAAGGTTCTCCCAATCAATACCTGGATAATTGAAATCCCCTAGTATGAAAACCCTCTTACGCTTACACATGTAGGAAATTTCATTATGCAATTTGGCGATGTAGTTTGGATCCCTATTCGGTGGATTGTAACAAACTCCAACAATAAGTTTATGACGTCTTTTGTTCTCAAGCTCAACCCATATAGTTTCAATACCACCACTTCTCTTCACGTTACACTCTCTAGCCTTCAAACAGGATTTCACGTATATCAACACTCCGACCCCTTTCCTGTCAGATCTATTTCTCAAAAAAGTATCGTATCCTGAGATGTGTAAGAAAGATTCATCCCCATCGTTTGCCCAAGATTCTGTAATGGCTATAAGATCCAAGCCCTCCACAACTATCATAGTTTCTAAAAAATCTTTCTTATTACCCAAGCTCCTGGCATTTATTAACTCACATTTTAATTTGCCCGGTGATTTAGTGGCAATCGAGAAGCCATCCAAGTCAGAGGTGGGTAATTCCCCATCAGTACTGTTGTGATTATCATTAACTAGCCCGCATACCCGACTACGTGATCTGGGAGTAAAAAACCTGACCTAAGACTTTCGTAAACCTCCCAAACCTCCCTCTTATTTAGATGGATCCCATCCGAACGAAGCCACCTATCGGTAAATGCGGAAAGCTCCAAGAACGTGTCCCCAAGTGAGGAGCAAATGTCCTTCAAACCTATATTGAATTGATGGAGCCTACTCCTATACCCCCTAGTACCCCTTGGCAGCACTGGAATCACTGCCACATCTGAACCCCCCCTCCCTAGCGGATAATAGTAAATCCCGGTACTCTGACAGGGACTCACTAATATTCGCTCGTACCTGATTCGTTCCCACTCACAGAATCACCCGCAAGGGCAACTTTCGGCGATGGAAAACGTCTCGAACGTTGCCAATCTTCCCCCAGGAAGACAACAGCGCTCGAAACCCCGAAAATCCCTACACACTCGGTTCCCAAGTTCCCTAACCATAGAATCGCCGATGATTAAACCCCTATCACTATCCCCCTCTACCTCATTCACGACCACCCATTCGCCCTCTAAACTGTAGTTGTTCGTGGAGATTGCTTCTTCATCAACAGGTGGCTCGACGACCAGAGGCTCCGTTAAACCGGGCCCTCTAGCACCCTAACTTTTTCCCGTAAAGCTTCGACTTCGAGTTCCAGTCTTTTCCTATCCAAGCACCCTTTACAATTGAAACTATCAGCTACTATACCCCTAGACCAGGAAAACCTCCCGTCGCAAGCACAAATGAAACTATCAGCTACTACACTCATAGACCAGGGAAACCTCCCGTCGCAAGCTCTACACAACACTAGTCGAGGTCGAGGCATACTAACACTATTGCTAAAGCTAGATAATAATAAAAATAAAAAATAGGAAAATGAAAAACGTTAACAGGAAATTAAAATAATGCGAATAAGCGAAATATGCTTAAGAGATTGTACGAAAAAATTACTCAGACGCTCAACACTAAATCACGAAGAATAAAATAAATATGTATATAAAGAATACAACACACTCTAAAGAAAGTAAATTAACCTATTTATACTTATTAGAATTAGCTAACTATCTCAAATCACTAACACTACAACAATAGGCTCAAGTGGAAGGAAAAACAAAGTTATTGAGAGTACCCGGGGAAAAAGTGTACACTGTTTGCTAACACTAACGTCCAAACAGCCTACGAATTTATATCAAAGAAGCCAGAAAAAACAAACCTGGCAAAAATACAATGAAAATGAAATATATATTGGTCACACTGTCACCCTAATTCATAATTATGTCCTACTTTAAACTGAGGTGTTCGTGCTTCATGTGCAGAATATCTGGTATTCCAAGAAGAAACAGTATTATCAATTATGAGATAATTGAATTTTCTCATACTCAAACATTCTTCTTCTTCTAGCAAAGTATTTTTTCCTCGTTCTTTTATTTTTTGAATTTTATTTTTGCAACCGTTTCGAAGTTTTGAATGGAGTCGAACAATACCCATTGTCACAAATGAAATAAAAGAAAATTCTTAATTAACTTTTGTACCGATAAGTAATTGTAACCTGCACACGCAGCTGCTATAAAGGAATAAAATGTGCATACAGATGGTAATCGTGGTTTATTTTTTACATTCGAAGAAATGACGCGTTGCATTAACGTTGGAAGCCATTGGATGCCTCTCAGTTAATTGCATTCACGATCGACGCGATAAACGTTTCATTTATATCGTATCTTTTCTCTTTTTCAGACAATATTTTATTTTCTGATGTTCACTTCCTATTTAATGCGTTAAAATTGAGTATTTTGAATCAAATACTCTATTAGAAACCGTTAATTAAAACGCTCTTGCTGGTATTATTTAATAAATCAAAAATGATAACTTAGTTTTGTGTAGAATAAATCACACATTCCCGTATTACAATGAGTCGAATTAATAGCTTAATTCGAAGTTTTCTCATGTCCCCAAAGCCTTCAATGTTATTTTAATATTGCAATTTTTTTCTCATCTTTAAACGGAAACTTTTATTTTAAATTTTCGAGTATGAGACGAATAAAACAAAATTAACATTTACATCCCAGTGA
The DNA here is from genome assembly GCF_987345545.1 of Pholcus phalangioides. Taxonomy (NCBI): domain Eukaryota; kingdom Metazoa; phylum Arthropoda; class Arachnida; order Araneae; family Pholcidae; genus Pholcus; species Pholcus phalangioides. The sequence continues at coordinate 41,377,935 of NW_028301615.1, read as the reverse complement.
GAGAAACTATATTTATGACATGCATTTTTTTATGATGATCTTACATCAATAATTTTTACTAAAATATCTATTAAAAGTTTACTTATTTTGGTAAAGCTTTGGTGTAATAATTGAACGGGCTTAAGTTCAGTGCAAACAAATTTGATGAATTCAAGATAACCACAGTAACTAAGGCAAAACAAATGTAGGGCAAAATAAAGTTTTTTTTATAAAAAATTATTTTGCGAGTGGTAATTTTTTGCAAACATTAGACTAAACTGCTCAAGGTTCATGGCAAAATACAAGCGAGTTCGCTTATAACATTCCACAAGAAATGGTGGCCACAAGAAATGGAAATTTCTGGTGATTCCACAAGAAAATTTTATACCCGACGTATATGCAAAAAGTAAAGTCTCGAAAATAGTTCATGTAGCAATATTATAAGCTACATGCATAAAATTCATTAATGAGATGGTAAGGGAAAAATAAGTTTATGCAATGCGTAATTGGAATGTAATATTGCATGCATATAGTTTTTGATTGATATCTGAAAACTTTTGAAAACGTGATGTACAACAACGTTTACACATTTTTGGAAATGTTCATGGGGCTAACCGGTTTTATTTGAAAAGACAACATAGACGATGCAGTTTGCATAGGCAACCAGTATTTTATTAAATAACAAAAATTTCCATTGTCACTATAGTGTGTGTGTGTTGCAAAAATTGTATGTTATACTCGAATTATTTTCTTGGTTAACAGAGTGTTACCCGTATGTTGTATATTATCGGAGTGTTATCCGTTGATTTTATATTTAGATTATGATTTTATACTTGCATTATATTTTATAGTTTCGTACTTTTTTTTCAAAGAATTTTTACATTTAAAATCATTTCCGCAATTTGTGAATCACACCCTCTCATTGTTGGCTATAAAAATGGTGAAAAATTGAATCTCAAAAATCTTCATTAATATCGCATTTAAAAACATGGAATTGGCTTTCTAAATAAAATTTCGAAGCATGGTTTACACTTCACTCATTGGAAGTTTTGGTACACGGGGTTTTGGTTTGTACCAAAACGTCCGATCATTCGGTCCTGCGGTCAATTTCTGTACATGAAGACTAATTAGAAAGGGACCTACAATTTATTAAGTTACAGCAGCCTTTTTTTTATTCTCACCGAGAGGTTGATGCGCTAACCCCTCGGTGTGGGACTCCCTGCTTTAGCAATCGCTTTCCGCGCAAAACACTACAAATACAACCCCACAACAGGCAAAATGCCCAACGAGGTGGCTGAGAAGAACATTCCCATAAAATTATGGATGTCATATATTTCAAAAATACAGCAACCCAGTTAAAAATGCAATTAACAAAAATTATAAACAATATATACATGATGAAATATTATACAATGCCCATAAAGAATACTTATGGTTGTCTTATTCTAAGAATGGATAGCTTCTCGATTTACCCCAACATGTTTATCGTATTTCTTTTTGAACGTGTCAATTGTGCTACAATTTACTACCTCCGGGGGTAAGCTCTTCCATTTGTTAACAACCCTATTAGAGAAAAATTCCCTGCGACACCATAACCTTGCATTGTCCCTCACCAATCGATACTGGTGTCCCCTTGTAAAAGCAGTCGATTGGCGGTGTACTAAAAGTTCATGGTCCATCCTATCCATCCCATTGAAAATTTTGAACATTTCGATCATATCTCCTCGACACCTGCGTTCATCCAATGTAAACATACTCAAAAAATGAAGTCTCTCTTCATAACTCAAACCCCGTGTGCCAATAAGGACACGCGTAGCTCTTCTCTGCATCCCTTCAACCAAGTCTATGTCCCTCTGTACGTATGGTCTCCAAAAAATTACAGCATACTCCAGTCCAGGACGAACTAAGCCTCGAAAAAGCGGAAGAATGACTTTAGAAGAACGCGAAGAGACCTTTTTGAAAATGAGACCAAGCACTCTATTCGTTTTTTTGACCACCGCTGAAAAAATGTTCAGAAAACCTAAGCCGCTCGTCAATGAGAATTCCCAAATCGGTGACTCTAGTTGCATCCGGGATAGTGACACCATTCAACTCGTAAGAGAACCGTGGGTTGTTCGAACCAAAATCAGCGACCATGCACTTATCAACGCTAAACGTCATGCTCCATTCATTTGCCCATGCTGCAATCCTGTTTAGATTGGTCTGGAGCGACTCCCTATCGCTTTGATTCCCGATTACCCCCATTAACTTCACATCATCCGCGAGTTTGCTAGTAATCCCATCGATACTCTGATCGAGTTTATCGTTAAAAAGTGAAAAAAGTATGGAGCCAAGGACACTTCCTTGGGGAACTCCACTTGTGACGCCTGTCCAAACAAATAATTCCCCGTTCACCATAACTCGTTGCGACCTATCTATTAACCACGATTCTATCCAATTCAGCAAGTTGCCCCCAATTCCAATCTCGTGTAAGCGCTTCAATAGTTTGTCATGTTGGACCCGATCGAATGCCTTCTGGAAATCAAGGTAAACAACATCTACATTTTTGCTCTTACCCAAAGCGTTAGTCACATGATCATAGAAGCAAAGGAGGTTAGTTACACATGACTAACCCTTGCTGAACTCATGCTGATTATCCGACAATACATTATTCTCGTCTATCTACTTCACAAACTGCCTTTTTATAATATATATATATTTTTTAATAATATCGTGATCAGCACGTATTCCCAAGAGATCGTTACAATCTGTCCAGGGAATTTGTTAGCGTTAGTAGACATCCATGCCCGACCCGGGATTTGTTGATTGTTGTTGATTGGTTGGATTGATTGGAAATTGATGATAATTTCCAAAATTTTCGAGAGGGAGCTCGTCAAACTCACTGGACGATAATTGGACACAGCTTCTCCACTACCCTTCTTAAATATCGGAACAACGTTAGCCAGTTTCCAATCTCTCGGGACGATACCCTCAGCAACACTACTCCTGTATATCTGAGCGACTGGCCCCAACAATTCATTAGCACCTTCCCTGAGAATCCTGGGATAGATATCATCTGGTCCTGGTGCTTTGCTTGCACATACATTTTTTAGAAGATTTAGGACCTCCACGTCTTCTACTTGAATATCGTTGAGGGTTTTATTACCAATGCAACACCCGTATATTGAATATCACTATCTCCATTAAAAACCGACGCGAAAAAGTCATTGAAAGCACTACACATGCCTACATTGCTCTCTAACCTAGAGCCTCCTATCGAGAGTGGGCCAACTGTCCCCTTACATCCATTATTGGCATATCGAAAAAATTATTTTGGTTCAGAGTCAATGTTATCTGCCAACCTAGATTCAACCTCCATTTTACTATCCCTTATCGCTTTCTTCAACAGTCTTCTTTTATCAATAAACAATGATAGGTCACCTCGTTCATTTTTATTCTCTCTGAATGCTCTTTTCTTTTCAAGATAAAGGTTCCGCACGCTATCCGTGAACCATAGAGGGTGCGATGTACAAACACGTTTTTTTCGAACAAAGGGTATGACGTCGTGCAAAACAGAGGACAGCTTCGTACTAAATTCTTCCCATTGACTTACCACCCCTACTGATTCCAACCGATCTTTGAAAACTTCCGCTAACCTTCCTCTCAAAACATCAAAGTTAGTTCTCCGAAAACAAGGAACCAGTCTTTTGTTATCAACCTTACCGAAAGAAAAGTTACAGTGAAATCTGACTATACGATGATCACTAGAAGAAAACTCTTCCCCCACCGAAACATGTTCAACTAGATCCTCAGAACTAGTATGAACTAAATCCAAAATAGCAGTACCCGTAGTGGCTTCTGATACATGCTGATACAAAAAAATTTCGAGCACTAACTTGAGAAAGTCTCTTTCGTACTGATCTCTAGATGAAAGGTTTTCCCAATCAATACCCGGGTAATTGAAATCCCCTATTATGAGAACCCTCTTTCGCTTACACATGTAGGAAATTTCATCATGCAATTTGGCGATGTAGTTTGGATCCCTATTCGGTGGATTGTAACAAACCCCAACAATAAGCTTATGACGTCTTTTGTTCTCAAAAGCTCAACCCATATAGTTTCAATATCACTTCTCTGCACGTTACACTCTCTAGCGTTCAAACAGTATTTCACGTATATCAACACTCCACCCCCTTTCCTATCAGGTCTATTTCTCAAAAAAGTATCGTATCCCGAGATGTGTAAGAAAGATTCATCCCCATCGTTTGCCCAAGATTCTGTAATGGCTATAAGATCCAGGCCCTCCACAACAATCATAGTTTCTAAAAAATATTTCTTATTACCCAAGCTCCTGGCATTTATTAACACACATTTTAATTTTCCCGGTGATTTAGTGCCAATCGAGAAGTTACTCGATGGAGTAAATCGATTTACTCCAATCGACTACGTAGTCTGGGAGTAAAAAACCTGACCTAAGACTATCGTAAACCTCCCATAATGTCCCTTTTATAAATGAACTAGCTGTAATACCCGGCGTTGCCCGGGTTTTCTTCAATGAGGCGTTATGGATCACGTGATATCTCCCTCTTTCTTTGAGGGGCATGCAAACCGTGTCTAAAGGTAACCAATATGGCGACGTTCTGCGCGACTCAGAAAATAAACAAATCTAAATTTAAAGAAACGTAGAAATGAATAGTCCCCCCCCCCTTTTTTTTATGGGTGGTAGGTATTTCGATTCCCTCCCCCTGAACTTCAAGTTATCTATTTCTGCCTGTTTGAGCTTCCAAAAATGCTGTGGAATTTTTTCGATGCACTTTACGGGGCCCATAACTAATTTTAAAAACATCCTAAACTATATGAATTTATGCAAATAAATATCAAAGGACAATACGGAGACATTAATTTTCATGCTTGAGAAGACATAAATAAAAAGTTGAAATCAATGTTATTACATGAATATCCAACTCAAAAGTAGATCCGGCAAATTATTCATATTTTTAATTTTCTGGGCTTCGTATCTCCAAGTGAATTCAATATTTCAAAAATCGAGAATTCAATTTAATTTTTAAAATTATTGATGTGGCAGGAAACCCCCCCCCCCACTAAATTTCCGTATTTATGCAGTTAAATCGGCAATTTTAATACTGATTTCTATGAGGATTACCCTTTTCCTGACCCTCAAAGCGATGACGGTGGTGACGATGAATGTGGTAATTTTTTTTTCTTTCACTATTAAATCAAATATTTTGGGGGAACGGACAAAAAAAAACAGGTTTGTGTATATATAGCTTTAACTTCCCGGATTACACTTTCAGGGTAACATCAAATATTTCTATCACCATGAAACACCAACTTATACCTTTAGTGCACGTTCGGTGAATATAGCAGGATTCGAAAGGGACGTCATCAATTTATAATGCGTTATAACTTCATATATAATTGGTCAAATCAAAAAACTGAAAACTCTTTTCCATATTGGTTTTCCACAAAGGAATCACCGGTGTAATTATTGGGTGGTCGATAGTATCCCCTCTGTTTATGTTATGATATTCACTGTAGCATCATAATTTATATACTACGTGGTATATGAATCATTGCACGTCGGTAACAAATTATGTTCAAACAAATATAAATGAAATTGCAACTATCTGTTTCTCTCTTCCAACAAAATGTTTACAATCCCACATGTAGTGAGAGTAAATAGAAAACATTGAATTGGGGTTTTGTGTCTCCCGTATTTACTAAATGCAAACAGTTCCTGTTTCCTTTGCCCTGAAAAAAAATTCCTTTTTATATATATAATTTCCTTTTATATCACTGGAAACGGAAAAGGAAAGTTGATCAATGCAATGGACCAACTGAAATATAATCAAAAAATATCGTTCCCTGCATTTCATCATACGCATAATTGAATAGATTCGTAGAATTAATTCGCGCAAATGTCATTCAAAACTATTTTCTTTAGGTTATTAGTAGTTTTTAGCAATAAAATACTGCATTTACAGAGATGCTTTTTGTAGTTTCTCCTCGTATTTTTTTGAAAATTATATTGTGCAGTCAAGTGTAATATTTATGTGGTCGTTCTATATTTCAGGGGAATTTCTGTATTTTTACTTATTTTTGTAAAATCGAATATTTTAGCTTTGTTTCTATAAACTTTTGAGTTACTTTTAAAATTTCTTTGATCCACATTGTAATCGTCACGGTGGAAATCGCTAAACCGTCAGTAAAATGCGTTTTTTTAAAGAACAATATTTTATTTCCCCGTTTTGTGCAGATGATAATGCTTTCCCTCACAAACTCCGAGTAAGAGAAACAAACTGGCGTTTCTATAATTTATACAATATGCATATTCCTCTATTATACCAAAGGGAAGGGAATAAACACTGTCTCTTTCCTTCTGTTATTAAACTCTGAACGAAAGCTGACTCCGTCCACTAGCTGTTGACCTGATAGGTGGAGGGGTGAAAAACATGTTCGCAATATCAACTTTTTTATCGGCTCGGTATTTCCGAAATAAGAGAGTTTTAAGCAGGCGAGATACCTCGTCTATGTGTGTTGGTGAGAGGGTTTAGCGAGTTTATACGGAGGATAGACCTAAAATTGAGTTGTTTTTTTCCAAGAGAGAAGAAATAGCTTTTCATCTGCCAACTGTCTTTTTAGCTTTGTTGTTCAACACTTAATAAGAACAGGGTAACCTAAAAGTCACTCGGCTTTTCGAAAATTTATAAGAAAGTAATAATATTGCGGTAGACGTATGCTTTTTCTACCGAAACTCATGCTATTAATTCTGTTTTTTTCTTTCTTTTTTGACAAGAAGGAAAGTTATTCTACAATGCTGCCTATAGGTGGTGATCCCTCTGACATCCGGAGATCTTCCGATAACACTTTAATCTGTATGTGCGTTCAAAACTGTCGTTAATTTGGCAACTGATACGAAGTTCAGGAAAAATTAAATTTGACAATGTTTTCTCCAACTGAAATAAACTCATAAAAATTCCTCGTAATCGAATTCTTTATCGAATCAAAATACCAATATTAAAACTAGGACGTAGAATTTTAAGTGTAGCCAATGTAATCACATGCTTTAAAAAAACGTGGCAGCTAATCAACATTACATACTTTATACAGGGTGCATCGGAAAGTCCCTTTATCCTGGAGTAAATTGCGAACCGTTGATCCTAGAGGCATACTTCTAATTCGGAAAAAGTAACGTGAGACCTCATTCGTCATTCATATTACAAGGATTTTGTGTGGCTATTAAGATAAAAAATATTGAATTTGTATTCGATCATCCTGTCCTAAAAATCCCAATTACAAAGTTGTTTTTGCCCTGTCTCTCCCGACACCAAAACAAAAAAAATCAATATTTCTAACAAAGAAACGGTCTCAAAGTGACGTCTTCAAAAAGTTTTTAAAATATTGCCACTGATTCTACTCATTCAAACATGCACACAAAAATATTCAAAAAATCCCGTGGAATTATTATGAGTCGCTCAAAAAATTTAAATATTAACATTTTGAATACCAATGAAGGCCAAGAATGAATTCAAAATTCCGCCATCTTAGAGTATTAGAGGGACGTCATTCTAACAATACATGAGCAGGTACAGCCAACACCATCTATAGCAGAAGGCCGCGCGGAGCTCGCGGCGTCACTGAAGAAGGTCATATCACCTATAGCAATTGGATATACTACAAAAAGGGTAAAGATGGTGCATGCGTCGACTTGCTATACAACCGTTATATGTGGTTCTTTCCTTCTTTTCCATTGATTCTCGAATGTAAATAACTAAGCAAAAATACTGCACTTACAAACATGGATTTTTTTTCGCGGCTCAGAAGGGACAGGGCAACAACTTCGTAATTAGGTTTTTCGAGGTGACCAAATATAATGTTTTTTTTCCATAACTATACAACTACTTGCAATATGGATAGCGTATCTACAACGTTTTTGGATCTTTTTTGTGTTGGAAGTATGCTTCTAGGATCAACAGTTCGCAAGTTATGCCAGGATAAAGGAACTTTCCTATGGACCCTGTATATAAAAAGACGTGTTGCCATGAGGAAATACTTGTGTAATTTTCATTAATCCGTCTTGGATGAACAAGAGTCCCTTGGGAGATCTTGTACTCACTTGTGTGTTGTGTTATTGTGTTTGTATTTATATATAAGGTGCTCCACAAAAACATCACCGAAGTGAAAGGGAAATTCAAGCACGCGATAACAATCAAACTCACATAAGAACATACGTGCGCAAACGCCATCCGTAGCCGCTACAAGGAATTGTTGCGACACAAACTTTTAAAGCGATTCCAGACTCAGCAAACATGAAGTCGCAATTGTGACAACATAAATACGTTACGGGCCACACACACACTCGGAACACAACGTACCGATTCGTCAGAAATTCCACATGGACTGCATGCATGCTAATACTACTTGACAGTACATACAGCTCATACACATTCCTCTGCGGAATTTCTAATGAATCGCTACACGCCGGAATGTGTGTTTGAGTGCATGTGTGGCATAATGTACTTATTTTACCAGAGTTGTGACTTCCTGCTTGCTGAGTTCGGAATTGCTTTGAAAGTGTGTGACGCAACAATCCCCTGCAGTGAATTCGGAAGGCGTTTGCGCGCCTATGTTCCTACATGCTTTTGGATAGTTATCGTATGCCAAAATTGGCCGCGGTAGATCGACAAGATACTCGCTTAAAGTTCCAAAGGATGTTTAGAGATGTTGCGAGTTCGGTACACGGTTCGTTCTTGTTAGAAACTGGATCGACGCAGGGGCGCAACAAAAACGCTGACGTGACCACAAAAAAAATTGCTACCGCAGGGAGTCCCACACCGAGGGGCTAGCGCACCAACCTCCCGGTATAATTAGCCCTCGTGCGCAGAAAAAGACCGTGGTGCGATAAAAATGATCAAACGATATGCCTGAATTGCCCTTTCATTCTTAAGATTTTTTTTGAAACACCCTGTATATTATTTAAGATGTGTAAAAGTGGAGTTCGTGAATATAAACTACAATAATTTCTCTGCATTAACTACCGCATTCAAAGGTGATTGTTAGTGATTGTTAATTGTTAATTACTTCTATTAATTCTCCTACAGGGTGGGCAAAAAGTACGTAGACACTTTAAAAATGAATAAAAATCGGAAAAATAACCGAAATAAAAAACAGTTTGCTGGATTAGCATCGCTAAGGTCACGGGAATTTTTTCAAATACAGGAAAAAAATAAATAAAAAAACAGCCGATAGGTGGCACTGGTACGAGTGACTTCGGTGAAAATATACAAATGAGACAGTTATAAGAACTTGCGCTCCTAATCCACAAACAGTTCTCCGTTGTAAACCGTGTACGTGGACCGTTGCTGGATTTGTGACTCGCCTACAATGTGTTATCCCCTGCGGTAGTGGTCATGTTTAACACACACTGCTGTAATAAACAATTTGGGGGCATTCTGTTCGTTATTTGCGTATCTTTTCTTTGATTTGTACGTCAGTGCCACCTATTGGCTGTTTTTGAGTTATTTTTTCTCTTTTAAGAACTTTCCGGGACCTAGCGGTGCTAACCCTGCAAACCGTTTTTTATTTCGGTTATTTTTGCGGTTATTAAGAATTTTTAAAATTTCTATGGACTTTTTGCCCACCCTGTATATAATTTCTGAGCTATTTTCAGAGGCATCTCGTGCAGTTCAAATTTAAAAAAAAAGTTGTCAGTTTCTGACTGTGTGTGTTTGTCAGTTTCTGAAACTAATCGGAATTTGTGACATGGATTCTGATATGTACGCATGCTCATACAAAAATTTTCCATCAATTTTCAAAAAATCTATGGTTCACCCTACATATATTTAAAAATGAAAACTTCACTAAAGAATTTGAATTTAAAAAAAATCAATTTAATGGGTCTAACTAATCGAAGTACTTCTGCCAGAAACTTGATATCCGCAAATGTATTTTAGAAATTCCGAATACCAATGTCACGTCGGAAATCATTAATTTAATTAGAAATCGATGGAATGGCGCTTATAATTTTTCACTAATTTTAAAGATTCGAAAGCATTGGTATCTACGGTCTCGTCGATAGATGATAGGGTATCCTAGAAATTCGTATGCTCGCTCCACTTATAACGAAAAGTCAAGGCCTGGATAATCAGTCGTCGTTCCCTTCGTAAGCCATTCAATTCGAATGCAACGAAGCGCGCCAACCAAATGCGAACAGTTTCATTCACGGGTGGAAACAATTTTCGAAGGACGGTCCGGCTGCATTGTTATTCGTTGAGATAGGTCAGGCAGAGACTTGACCCAAAATCCTAATGAGCAGTTCACGCGAAGTGGATGCGAGTTTAATGAAAAGTCTTTTCTCCTGAACGTCAAGTACTTGGTATTGTGCGAGAGAGAGAACCAAAGGCACTGCGTCAACCTCCTGAAATGTCTCATAAATCACGGAAAACGCTATTCCTCACTCACTCTCTCTCTCTCAACAGCTTTCACGCTGGCAACGTTGACACTAGTTGATATTCTCCACAGTTTCTGCTCAAAGCCTGCATTATTCGTAGTTTCCCGCACATTCTCCATATGCGATTCTATGCAGAAATGAAACCAAAACTGCCTCCAGATGAACAAAAACATTAACACAGTGCACGCTGTTTAATGTGATCAAATTAAGACTCGGGGTTTCTGATAACAGTAACTGATTGATAATTATATCCGAAAATACCCGGTTGTTATTGAGATGATCTGTCTCGATTGTTCGAACGGGAACGAGCATCGGTTTCTTTTCCCACATGTATAACCGGATTCAAAAATGTTCAACCGTGCCTTTTTTAAAACACAGGGTGGACACTCGACCGCCCAATTACACACAATCTTTGTGAAAAACTAATAGGAAAACTATTTTCTTTTTCTTTTTTTTCAATTTGATCGATAATTAGGAAGAAAAACGTTCTGGAAATTGATTACGTCGTTTCCAAATCCTACCAAATTCACCAAACGTATAACTTGGTGTTTTGAAGGTAATTAGAATGTCAGTAACCCAAACAGAAATTCAGGAAGCTCAAAATATGAAAACCAGTTACTTTATTTATTTTTTTATTGCACGTTTCAATTTTTTACGCAATTTTTACAAAATAAAAAAATTTTTTTCTTTGATCAAAAGTTGCACAACGTCTGTGTGTCATTTTATTTGTCTCGTTCAAATGAATAAAGTATCACTTTGAGATGAGATTTATTTTCCATTTCCAATTTAGAAGTTTTCCAAGATTTACATGTTGCATCACGTCTTTTGATTGTAAATTTGCTATACAATTCTTTGATTAACACAAAAAGCTTGTTGAATATAATCGATCAGAGTTACTGTCATGATGAAGTCTGACAAATAGTGTTTAAAATGTTTATGGCATCACATGTAGGTTATGAGTGTCTGCATGAAAAAATATTCAGAACCATATTTGGAAAAACAACACTAAAGAAATGGCTTTCAGTTTCAAAATTGAGAGCTTTCCGGGAAAAAAATTAAGAAGCCAAATATAAGAGTATCTCAAAGGGAAGGCGAAGTTAATAGTGGCTAGGGTGGTGAGAAAAGGAAGTCCGTCTCCTCAAAGAGTAGCCCTGGGACAACAGCCCTCTGATAAATACGTCCCTGAAGCAGAAACTAACGAAAAACGCTTCTTTCCCTCATTTATGCTGGTATTTCCCCACTTTTTCTTCAATTTTTGAACTCAAATATTTCAGCAAATATTGCACTTGGAAACGTGAAATCTTTGTTGGTTTCAGAAGACAAAGGGCAACAATTTTTTATTGGTTTTTGAGCACTTAGGGCCGAATGAATGAATGAATCCACGCCAGAACTTTGTCACTGGACTTCTTCCAGCCCAGCTTCGGGACAGAGTCTGGAACACTTTATTTTGAGTCGAAAACAAAAGAAAAAAACTTAACGAACATACACAATTTCAAAATATATTTTCTCCGGACAACTAGGTACTGTAGCAATTCAGATTTTGTGGTGATAACAGACGAGATGGGGTTGAGAGTTATTGGAGAAATGTTCCGGGGTTTCGTTAAGAAAAATGAATGCACATTAATGAAGGTATATTTTATATAGAACGAATTGGAGGGGGCCCATATGCCACCTCACATCAGTCATCTTACACTTACCATATTATATACGTAGGATACAACAAAGAAACAAAATGAAAATCTTGTTGTATAATGTGAAATATGCATCAGAGCGAGTCATCTAGCTTAACACCTTGTTTTTGAGCAAATGGGTTTGATTGACATCATTAACTTGTGGGTTAGAATCATCAATTTCCTTATTGTTTCATGTATACAACCCCTCAAACAAATTTTATAACGTTAGGAAAAATAATTTCCAATTGAATACATGTTTTTAAAGTCAATAGTTGCGGAGATATCTACTGTGCAAAAAATTTAGGACACCCTGTATAAGTTGTTGATAAGTTATTCCAGGACGAAAGGACTTTCAAATGAACTGTTTTTATAACGCTATTTTACGTTTCGAGTGATTTTATTAAAAAAAGAAACAGATAATTTAACTTTAGTTGAATTTTAAAATACCACGTCAGTGTAAGTGACATTTTATTGTTGAAAGCGTATAAATAATATTTCAATGAGAATCTAACTAATAAATATTGTTTCAATAATAATTCTCCATGAATAAATAAGTTTTCTCCGAGTCTTAATTTTTTGTTAGAATGTCATGAACTGTTATTTAAAAGAATGTAACAAACTCGAAACAAATATTTGCGAAGAAAATTAAGTTTTGTAGCAAAAACGTGAAAAATATTTCTAGAAATACGAAACAACAAAATGAAAGATATTTAATCTTATTTAGTGAACTTTTCAAGTTATTTAAATTTTTTATCAATTCATTGGATTTAGTTAGACAAATAAATAAATCCGAAATTCAATATCGTTGTTATAACGGATATAGAATATAAATATCAAATAAAAGAGCTCAAAAATTGTGTTTTTTGTTTCGTAAAAAAACTAATTAAAAATTCTCATAAAAATTAATTAAGCTTTAAAAACTAATGCCCCTTTTATCCGTTCCAAAAATTGTAGATTACGTATTCTGAATTTAAAAAAAACTCAATATTTTAATTTTTTTTTAAAACTCATGTAACTAAGATTTCATTTATTTTTTTAGTACAATTTGTATTATTAAGGGAAGTAAAATATATACTGTATTTATTAAAGATATTTCCTTTACCTTTCAAAGCAGTGTTCTTCGACTGATGACCCGTGGACTGGTGAAGAAACGTGAAACAGTTCGCCAAATTGTTGAAAAGCCATCATATGATCGAAGAGCTGTATTGTGTTGAGGGAACAGAAGGGTGTCGTTAAAATTTTTGTCTATGAGCAAAAAAAAAATGAATACAGAACAGACGAATCTCGAATAGAATTTAGCACAGAGTTTATATCTCAGGAAGTCTTGTATATTATTACGTGTTACTATACACTAAATGAAACAGTGCAGTCAATTCGCGAAAAAAAAGGTCATTACGTGAATCGGCCGAGAATTTTGGCCAAAGTCCAAATTTATAAATGATTCGGACTGTGGCCAGCCAATTCGCGAACTATCCCGGATATCCATGGCAAAAGTTCGATGCGCTTTCGAAAGGGGATAGCAAGAAAACGGCGACAAATGTTAGTCATTCCTGCGGAATATAAATGTGCGAAGTCAGGAATTTTTCAAATACGTCATTCATGTTGCAAGAGGGTGTAATATATATATATTAAAATAAAAAAAGAATTTACATTTTATACGGACACCTTGTTCCTAAAGGCCCAATTAGAAAACCGTTTCCCTGGGTCATCTGATTCTAACAAAAAACATTAAACGATTCAATAAGTGCAATTTAAAAAGTGCAATATCAGCAGAGATACTTGAATTCAAAAAGGTAGGAAAGTTGTGAAAGAAGTGTTGTCTGTTATTTTCGGCTGTGTTTTTTCCCAACTTCCCTTCCATTTTGAATTCAAATACCTCTGCGAATATTGCACATTTAGAAACGTGTATATTTTTGTTGGCATCAGCAAAGACAGGGAAAAAACTTTCTAATTGGGTTTTTGCTCACAGGGTGTCCGTATAAAAAGTTAACATTTTTATTTTAATAGCTTTACATATATATCCCTTGCAACATGAACACTGTATCTAAAAAATCTTAACTGCGCACATTATATTTCGCAAGAATGACTTTAATATCTGTCACCGTTTGTTTTGCTATCCCATTTTGGAAACCTTCAGTCGATTGTAGGATACTCCGTATATACATATACAGGAGGTCCTGTAAGTGCTAGCACGGTCTTTATCTCATCAGCCGTCCTTCGTAAAGGTCAACAAGCGTTCAAAAATTTCCCTGTACCACTTTTGAGAGTGAAATAGAATATGTAATAAAATTAAAATCTCTAAATTTTTATACTGTCTCCACGTGCTCTATTTGGGGGAAAAAACCGCTCTAAATGCGGAAAAACCGCATTTAACGCTATTCTTTCTTAAATCTCTTCCGCTTTTCAAATTCCGAATATCTCTGAATGTTACACTTACAAACGTGGAATTGTTTTAGTTGGGATAAGGAGCTACAGAGCAACAGTTTTCAAACTGGAAGTTAGAGCACAAGGAAAGAGCGTATAAAAATTTATATAATTTTTATTTTGTTACACAGCATTTTTACTCTCAAAACTGGTACAGGGTAATTTTTGAACGCCCGTTGAGTATTTTTTTAATTGGAATCATACCTCTACGATGGATGGTTGATGAGATAAGACCGTGCTACCACTTACAGGACACACTATATATATATATACATTGGCGTACGCTAAGAGGGATTTTGGGGTTCTCCCCCCCCCCCAAGCCGAGATTATAGTGTTATTTTGCCGGAAAAAACGTAAAACCCCCTCCCTTGACAAAAAAAAAAAAAATTGAAACCCCCCTTAGAAAATTCAGCGTACGCCTATGTATGTAGGTATGTGTGTGTATATATATAATGTATATATAAATCGATTTTTTTTTTAAAATATATATATGTTAAAAAATCGAAGATGAATAAAGCTTTTTTTCCTAAGTACTCATTGCAAACGTTGGGGAGCTAGTATATTAGTTTAGGCTTAAGGCCAATGTACTATCAGAAACGTTTGCATATTTCCTGGCTATTCTTTTGTCGTTTCTCCCTGATGACGATCCCAGAGATAGCTTTATAAATTCAGCTCAACGATTTCGTCAATTTTTTTTTCAATTTGAAATATTCATTTTCAATTTTTTAACTGTTGAATGCTTTTAGCATAACGATATGTTACTTTTTTGAAATCTTCCATCTTTATTGTATATATATATTTCTTTTTATCCCGCTATATATCCCAGCTGCCTTTGGCGCTGATATTAGTTTGATATTTGAACTTGTAAATAGTTTTTCAATTCACTCTCAACTAGGTTATATTATTCTTTAAAGTTATATTATTATTATAGGTTATATTATTATTCTAGGTTATATTATTATTCTGGGTTATATTATTATTCTAGGTTATATTATTATTCTAGGTTATATTATTATTCTGGGTTATATACAGAGGGAATGACTGGACAAAGTCAAAGCCAGACCAAGAAAAAGGAAGAGTTAACAAAAGCAAAAAATATTTCTGATGATGGTAAGGCAAAGAGGGACATTATTTTACCATCCGTTCTCCCGACATTTATTGCAAAACATGCTTTGGAATTCCAAAAGCATGAGAAAAATGAAAATAGCAAAAGTGAGAAATACAAAAAGAATTAAATTGAATTATAAATTTTAAAATACTTATATTTAAAATTCAAAAAAAGTTTTTTGAGGAACGAATCTTAACTGATGTTTCACACATAATATTAACATCTTCATTGGCAAGATTTCTCATAAATACTATTGACCCATTGATGATTTCGAAGAATGGGAATTCAATGTAATTAACGACATCAAAAACAATTTGAGTTATAGGCCTGAATTTGGAAAAAAAAACACTTTGACAATTTTAAAAAGGTTTTTTGGAAAAATTAAAATTATTCAGGATTAATTCATTACCACTGTCGATGATAAAGTAGCTAGTAACTTTGCAATTAATTTGCAAGTTATTTTGTGAGAACTTGCTGCTTAAGGGGTCACATACCCCTTAACATGGGGAAAAGTTAAAATAACATTAAAAATGCTATTTAACCATTGATCTATTAGAAATTTTTCTCACATATTTTTGACTAAATATGCTATCTTTTGCTGGTATAAAATGTTACATATCTCTCATACTTAATTTTTTTTAAACTTCAAAGAAAAAACACATTTAACACAGCTTTCCCAGATGATAAAATGACAAGAAATCAATGTAACCATACAATATTGAATTAAAATGAAGAAAACGGTTCGTTTCATAAATGAACTGAATGAAATGAAATGAACATTTCAAATCCATTTATAAATATTTGATTTATAAAAAAAATGTTTTTTTAATTTTCGAAATTTAATTGTAAATTAAATTTTGAATAAAAATGAGTGAATGCAATTTCAATCTTTTAGTTCATTTTATGAAATGAACCGTTTTATTCATCCGAATTTTAATATTGTATGGTTACATTGATGTCGTCATTTTATCATGCGCGCAAGTTGTTTTTACTGTATTTTTTGGTATTTTTTTTAAATTAAATATTAGAGTTATGTAAAATTTCATACTAGAAAAAAAATATAAAAAATCATACAAAATTTTACATTTCATATTTAATCAAAAATACGAGAAAAAATTTCTAATAAATCAGTGGATAGTGTTTTTAATGGTATTTTAACTTTTCCCCATGTTAAGAGGTATGTGACCACTTAACGAGTTCCACAATAATTAATACGTACACTAAAATAATAACAGAAATCTTGCATTTCTCAAAAAACTTGAAATAAATAATTTTTGTCTCGTTATCCATATATATTTGTAACTATATTAAATTCTACAAAAAGACTATAAAATTCAGATTTGTCACATGTAGTACCAACAGTGATTGTGACATAAGTTTTTTAACATTGTAAAAATATTTTAGTCAAAATAGAGTTGTAAGAATCCACTTTTATCACAAAAATTAATGAGAAAATTTTGAATTTTTTAAGAAATTCTAAGATTAACAACATTGAAACTTCTGATTTTGAAAATTTATTTACTAACATTCCATATGAAAACATCTTAAATATCTGTGAAGTCTTATATGAAACATATAGGAATGTTATTAATTATGACCAAAGCCACTGGAGTAATTTGGTGAAATTTTGCATCTCTTTGTGAACTACTTATTCAATAGCATCGATGTTTTTAAACAAATTAAGGATATGCACACCAATGGGTGTTTTTTCCGGAGTTTTGCAAACATGTTTCTCCGGAGTTTTGCAAACATTTTTGAAACTAAAACTTTCACTAAACATCAAACCATTTGTTTCAGATACATCGATGACCTCATTATCTTTAACTGTGAATATTTTCTTTAAGTGGTGAAATATATCCTACGGACTGAACACTCAAGAGAACCAATAATGACAACTTCACAGCTGACTTCCATGACTTTCTTTCTCTATCCAATTTTAATTCTAATATTAGTATTAGAATTTTGAAAAAAAAAATTTGGACAACTTTCAAGAATTTAAAAAAGAAATATGTAACAATGCAAATGATTTTCTCAAAGCTTTTCTTGATTTCACCAATATCTCAACTAGCAACGGTTTTCCATCCTCCCCATAGGTTTTAAAATTCACCCACGTTTTTCGACATGCTATCGATTGTTATTGTTTCACGCTTTTATGATAATTCCATCTAGAAAAGTTTAATTTCAGGTAGGAGATGTCTAACGTCTTATTCTCGTAACTTTTAAAAGAACACGTTTCATGTGGCAGTGTCTTAAAATTTTGTGTAACTGATGTTTTTTTAAATATTTTCCTGGTGGCTTGCATTTTTGCATTTCTCAATTTTGCTATTTTTATTTTTCTCATGTTCTGCACTTGTTTTGAAAAAAAAATGGCGAGGGAAAGGAGATGATAAAATAATGATCATTTTAGGCTTACTATCATTAAAAACATTTTTTTTTTGTTTTTGAGACAATGGGGGGGGGGTTCCCCTTGAGAAAGACCTCATTGTTCCATCAACGCTTTCTTTGTTTATCTCTTTTTTGTCTTTGTTCCAGTTTTTCACTTGTATAATTTCTATTTAAGTGTATGCAGCTGCCTTAAGCGCTATACTCTAACTTTGAATTTTAATGCTGTCTGTTTTCAGATGAATGTTTAATTTTCTTGTAGATTTTTCATTATATCAATATGTATAGTGATTTTTATGGTTTCTCAAGACGTGACTAAAACAATGACATTACTCGTGAGAAAAGTGAGAATAATTATTTTTTTTCCCAGCTGAAAAAAGTGTCTTTATCTAGCCAGGTTTTTATAGCTATCATTCATTGATGAATGTAATTTCCAGGCCAACAGACCGTCGTATGTTGTTCAGTGGTAGAGTCGGACTTTAGCGGGTGCGAAGGGTGCAATCTCACCGGGCCGTAAAACTGGATTTCAATACCGCATATATCGATTACGATTACATTCTGACTACAACTGCTTCATTTTAAATATGTGGTTTGAAAATTAAGAGCTCTCTGAAAGCTAGCTGTGTTTCTAATTGATCTTTTCATAATTTCTGAAAACAAAAGTATATTATGGGCTGCCCATATTTAGACCACCATTTCAAAAACTTTCCCCACAAAGTTTGTAATTAAATTTAATTCGTTATAAAATATACGGAATATTTTGAGATTTTGAGCACATTTTTCCATCCTATATGTAGGCTTACATATTTTAGGTTGTATTAACGTATCAAAATCTTTAAAAGAAGGTACATATAGCTGGCCAGACCTCAAAATCAAACATGTAGCCCATATTTTGACTTTCTCGTATAGCAATTTCTCTCTCTCCCTCTCCTTTTTTTCAATAACACTCTTCTAATCGTACCCACATCCACTAAAGAAATTCAATTAAAAAACGCACTTACCACGTCTTCAGTAGAGAACCTTGTATTTACGACACTTTAACGTGTCAGTATCACCTTATAATTATTTCATGAAGCCAAATTATCAAAGTAAAAAAATAAAGGATATATATTTAAAAATTTATAACTCGATACAATTGAGTTTTACACCCCGAACATATTGTATCTTTGAATGCAGTTATTTCACCGTCCGAAACTGTAGCCGGTACGTCACAAATTTTTAGTTCGAACACGAAAGAACGTATTTGCCTCGGAACAATAAATTTGCTTCACTTTGGCAGGCTGAATAATTGATAACCAATTTGCCAACCCCAGGAAAGAAATATTTCTGGTATACTGATTGATTATCAAAGGACCGAGAGTCGTCTCCCCTTCTCATTTTTCAAAGCGTTCTTGCAACTGCGGAGCCATCTTATATATATGATGATTCCGAGTAAAAGCCTCCCCGCTCCCCGTACAAAATTATTAAAGACCCATCGAAATCTCTGATGTGGGGAGATATACAAGCTATTTTTCCTGTAAGTTTTTGACGTCGGAAGATTCACGTTTCATGTTTACGGTTTAACAAAGGTTTTATGCGTCATCTTTATTGTCGGAGTACCCGAAGAGAACATGTCAAAAGCGAATATAAATTAGAACTGCAAAGGGATCGCAAATAGACAAGCGAAAACGGAATAAATTAAGTTATTTCGGGGATTCTCTTTCTAGAAACATCTCTTTCATTTCATTTCAGAGCTTCTAGTTTTTAGCATAATTATAATACTTTCATCTTCTTTGATTTGCAATTTAATCAGTGTTTCGGTTACGGAAGCAAATAAAAACACGGATAAAGTTTCATTGTCAGATTACCTGTAGCAGCATACGCTGCAAGTTCGTATTCATAGTATTTTCCCTGCGAAATGAGTCACGAAATTAACAAAGAAGTATGCATTTTCACCATTGGATGAAATGTTACTTTTTAATTTTCTGTAATAGTTTACTTCATTCCTTGTATTTTATCTCTGGATCATTAAAATTCATTATGATCCCAACTCCAGATTCTAGATATCATCAAAAGATGTTTTTAATGATGAATCCAGATCACAGATAATATAATAAAAGAAAGGGTTTTTGTAATTTGGAGGAATGAAGCTTTTCGTAGTTTTAAAGCTCACGATAAGACATTTTTTCCACCTTCGATATGAGGATTCATTAAGAGAGCAAATAACATTTTTCTAAATAGGAAATGAATTCATTCAGAACATTATTTCCATTAATTTTCATGCATTGGCCATTCGCTTCACCTTAATTTGCCAAGCAGTGAAGAAATCAGAATTATTTTCATGAAATTTTCATTTGGTTTTCGATATTGATGCAATAGTATGGCTTTAGTCTTAATTTCGAAACAACATTAAAGCGAAATAAGTGCTTATATATGCGCTGTGACCATTTGAAGCTGCTGTCCGATACAGTAAAAATTCGTTATAACGGCAGTTCTCTTTCTCTCTCTCTCTCTCTCCCTCTCTCTCTCCCTCTCTCTCTCCCTCTCTCTCTCTCTCTCTCTCTTCCCCCCTCCCCCCTCTCTCTCTCTCCCTCCCCCTCTCTCTCTCTCACAATAGCGCGGAAAATGGTCGCTATAACGTACTTCTCGTCATAAGCGAGTATCCTTTTTTTTCCAGGTTATAAAATTTTAGTTCTCAATAACTATATCACTACTCATTTCCATGGCTGAATGGACTGACTCGTCAACATTTTTTCGCTAATCGAAAAATTTTTAACACGATTTTTTGTCATTCGAATACGACTTTAAACTTTGTAAGTTCTGATCCCGGTTTCCTTTATTCAAGGACCTTCAACTGATGGCCCGAAGGACGAATGTGACCCTCCGAGAATTTTATTGTGGGCCACTGACCTTTCTTAGAAAATAGCTCCTTTACATAGAAAAACGATTGAATTCCAAGAAAAAAAGAATTTGTTTATAAGAGAGTTCTCTCTCTGAACACTGAAATCTGCTCTACTGTATTTAGAACTGTGAGATACTTTCCAAATTTAATAGTGATGGTGTTCATTTGATACATTAAAAGGGCCGTCGTAACAAATTCTTGGAACCCGAAGCAAAAACAGTATTTTTGGGCCTATTTGTTTGTGATTTCTTATGGGCTTCATATTTCGCGCGCGAGTTGCCAAATTCGGCATCCAAAAGTTATGAATGATTAAAACATTCACAGAAATGGTAAAAAACACCTTAATGAAAGAAATAATTTTAGAATTATTGAGAACTATGGAGATAATTTCAGTATTGTGAATAGCAATTTCAGAATCATCAAGACCACTTTCAAAATCGGCAAGAGTAATTTCAGAATTGTTAAAAGTTGAAAAAAAACATCAAGAAAACTAAGAATTTTTGAAAGAAATAATTTTTAATTAATAAAAATTTGAAATTAATAAAACAATAATTTGAGAATTATCGTGACAAATTTCAGATATAATGATGGAAATAATTGATTTAAAAGAATTAATTAATGAATGAAAAGAAGTTACTAGCAGATGAATAAAAGTTCTACTTTAATGAAAGAGATACATTCTGAGTAAATAAAAATATTCAATAATTTGGAGAACCCTATTTAATAACCGAGGATACCATGGTATGACTTTGTGGCCTGCACTCTTCGTGGAAAGTATAATTTGGTCCGCAAAAACCACCACGAATCATATCTTTTGTTATCGGACTTTGGCCAGGGATCTCCGACCACTTCACGAACTGGCCGGCCAAAGACCGGAATTCGAACATTAGCCGGATCAATTTATAACGGAATCGACCGATTCGAGATTGACCCGGAAATGGCTAATTACGGGCTTTGGCAGTAACTTATAGGCCTACACAATAAGACGATGGTCGAATATTACAGTCGAATTCCGTTTTAACGAATACCGATATAACGAAAAACTCGTTTCAACGAACACTTTTCTAATCCTCCAGATAAGCTTACCTAGGAACAATCCATAAACCTTGAATTCCTTTATAACGAAATTTCGTTATAGCGAAGTGATTTCTCCGGTCTCTTGGAGTTCGTTATAACGGGATTCGACCGTATAATGTTCTAATCAACAGTTCGTAAGTACAGAATCGCTTTCTATAACCTGAATATTGGAGTGGGTGTCATGTACAATCAGTGGACGATGTCTTAATGTGAGAAATCTGAGAAAACAAAAAATTGGCCAATAAAAACAGCTAAAATTTCTTTCTTTAAAACTCTTAACTATTTCGGGCGCGATAGCCCAGGTCGATAAGATATTCGCCTAAAGTACCAAAGGATGTTTAGAGGTGTCGCAAGTTCGATACCCGGTTCGTGATTGTCAGAAAACTTTCCTAACGCAGGGATATAACAGAAACGGCAATATGACCTCAGAAAAAGATTACTACTGCAGGGAGTTCTACATCGAGGGGGGTTAGTGCACCAACCTCTCGGTGAGTATAAAGAAAAGCCTGCCTTTCGGAATCGGCAATAAATTGTAGGTTCCGATCTAAAAAAAAATTAGCCCTCGTGCTCTACCATATTGATTAAAGGCACATAATCGCATTTCCATTTGTAGAATCCATGCCTTTTTAAAGTCGTCCATGTTTAAAATCACTCGCTAATGTGTAACTGTCTAGAACCACATACTCGTATATGAATTTGGTGCCTCCAAAACCATGTCATTTCTGCAAAGGCGGGCTCGAAAAATGCACCTCTATAAAAATATGAATAATTTTTAAGGAAGTACACTCGGGGGGAAACTTTTTTCTTTACTCAAGAACCCCATGGAAAAGCCGTCCAGAACGCATTCGAAACGTCTAATTAAACTCATACTGTAGTTATGCGTCAAATAATGCCTATTTGAAATTTTCGCAACGCACTTGAATTCGATCTTGTTTTTTTTCGATAATCAATAAAGAATCATTAAGAAGAACATTAAAGTAAATCAAGCTTTATTTTCCCCTTCCGTGCAGTAATTTTTAATTTAACCGTTTATCTCACCTCGGAGACCAATTTAAGAAAAGATCGAACGTCGCTCTCATTAGTTCGCATCAAAGTACCGCGATTCCGCAATCCCCCGATAGCCAATGTAACGCTACCTGAATATTGATTCCAATCAACATTTCAAGTGTCGTTGTTTCGGCGTTTAAAAAGTTTCTTCGGTTTACGTATTTACTTTCGATCAAGGAATGGACATACTATTAAAGCTCAACTATTTTGAGAACAATATTTATTTATTTGCACATCTCAACAAGCTGAACCCAATTACAGAGATGGAAAACCACCATGGACATAAACATACCAAAAATAAAATAAAGTAATGAAAATATACGACAAACGGGACTTTAGTTATGCAAACACCAAACATGGTCCCAACTCTGTCCCTTGTGGGATATAAGCAGGCTACCTTGCGGCTGGGCCATGCTGGAAAAGGGCTTTAGTTATGAATAGAGACTTCATTTTTTGAAGATTTTACATTGGAAGAACGCAGGTGTCCGGGGAATATGATTGAAGTGTTAAAAAGTTTTATCAGGATGGATAGGATGGACCATGTAGTATTTATTCGCCGTCATTCGACTGCTTTGACACGGGGACACCAGTATCGATTGGTAAAGGACGATTCTATGTTCTGGCGTCGGAGGGAATTGTTTCTTTAATAAGATTGATAATAAATGGAATAGCTTATCCCCGTGGAGTATTAAATTCAAACAATTGACACGTTTAAAAAGAAATACGATAAGCATGTTAGGGTAAATCGAGAGGTCATCCACACTTAGAATAAGACAACCATAAGTATACATTTAAATAATTTAAAAATACATATACTCTTTTAATTATACCGTGCTTACCGTATTCCTCTTCATTGGCGGGCATGCCGAGAAACGAACGATGGAGATCACCATTCCTTGAAGTTCGAGTCCAAAAAATTCTTAAACATCGGGACTCTCAGAATCGATTAAATTGGTTGATTTGAAACTTGACTGTTGTCTGTATCATAAGATCTCCCCACCTCTATTTTACGCACTACCGTGGAGTTAATTCGAATTTTAGGTGTGATTTTTACCATAAATCTTGGTTTATTGCAGGTGTCGGATAATGAGAATATTTAGATTCGTAGATTAAATGAGATAAAAGGAAAAAATAAATAGACTGCGAAGTATTTCTTTTTCTTCGAACATGTCTAAGATTTGAATTAGCTGAGCAAAAATGCGAAATAAATTCACTGCAAAACATAATAAAACATGATATTGTTTATACCTGCTCCTAACATGGTCCACTACTCTGTCTCAATGAAGGGATTTTAGCAGGTGGTCGAAGAAGACCTGGGCCTGATACTGTTTATATGAAAGCGAAAATAATTTTTTTTCAATCTCTGAACATGCAAAAAACATGAGAAACATATTACAGTAAAACCTGTTTATAACGGTACTGTAGGGACCGAGAAAAATACTGTTAGAGGCAGGTTATCGTTGTAGA
Organism: Pholcus phalangioides; assembly: GCF_987345545.1. Classification (NCBI taxonomy): domain Eukaryota; kingdom Metazoa; phylum Arthropoda; class Arachnida; order Araneae; family Pholcidae; genus Pholcus; species Pholcus phalangioides. Next base: position 41,353,447 of record NW_028301615.1, on the reverse strand, counting down.
CATTTTGAGCATTTGCGCTATTTCCCATTAAATAGGAATTCCGCCGGGACCAACGAAAATATCATTATATACCGGTTTCACTGTATTTATATTTCGTATCACGCTGGCGATAATTAGATTAGAGTAATAAGTAAATACTTAATTTTTCTTCCATACTTAGATTCTTGGATAAAACAACGAATCAATTACTTTATTCCGTTCTTACCGAACCTCGCTTTTCCCGGCATGCCAGGGAATGACCACGCTCCGACTTTCTAAAAGTTGATTTCCCCGATTTTTACGGCATGCCGGTTAATGCGGGAGAATGTAGGATTATATAGGCATTTCATAAAGAGAGAAATATCGATTTAAATAAAAATTACGATTGTCTTCATAACTATTTCATAAGGCATCATCGCAGTGACTTATTAAAATTGTTTTATTATTTGTAAAGTTGATCGAAACACATCAGAACAAATTGAGGTATCGATAAACACACCATAAATGCGATTTTCCCAAGAGATTTATCCACTTAATCGATCCGAGCCGGGCACTGATCCGCGAGACTCTCGACATCGGATTTGATCCATTAATGAGCATCACACCACCAATAACTAATTATAACACTCCAGATAACTGTTGTATCTTAATAACAAAAAAATTTCCAATATCGACGCTAACTAACTAGTGTCGTTTTTATGTTCACCTCGAGAGGGTGCTATACGCCGCCGTCTTTATCAACCAGAATGAGTTGATAACAAAAAATAAACTATTATTTTAATATAAAGAAGCAAAAACAGAAAATATATTACCAGGCGCTTGTTTTCCCAGTGACTTGCTCTGGACTCGAAACGATGATTTTTTTTTTATGAAAAAGAATCTTAACAAGTCTGTAATTAAAACTCGCTGGCTAATGTTGTTCTTCTCGATTCTTACATAACAAACGATACATCATCATATTTTCATTAAATTTAACTAGTTATCCATTATTTCTTAAGCTAAGGATTATCACGCTCCTTGAACACACATTAGTTAATTGAATTTTTCAGCGACATCAAATATTTGCCTCTTCTTTTTTCTGAGCAAAGAAATCTGCTTCATTTGTTTGTCATTACGTTCTTCTTATTTTACAAAAATCATATTATTATTCTTTAAAGGGAAGAAATATTTAATGAATCTTACATCACACACACACACATCTCAAAAAAATATGATAATAATAAAATAAATAATACCTTTTGCTATTAATAAAGATCACATCCGACGAAATTATATTAAAACAAACATATTAATTTTTGGCAAGTATTGAATGTTTATTAAAAAGATTGGTATTTTTGTGAGGAAAAGGTACATTTTGCTATAGGAAATCGATTTTTCTTTTCTTAAAAATGTCCGTTTTTCAGAAAACTGGAAAGTTGAATGAGCTAACTTAATTTTATTAATTCCCTCATTATCAAACCCTTCTGTATGTTTCATAATATTTGCAATCAGTGCGGCGTTTCTTGATTTTTCGGAACAATTAAATATTTACAGGCATTTTTTCAATACGATAATATGAAAATTAGCATTAAATGAAAGATGCGTAGTTTTAATTAAACGTAATTTGACTTCATGATAAAGTCAGTTATTTATTGAAATTTGTTATCCGCGAAACACTCATATCTTTCATCTAAATTTGTATCAATTGCTAAATCTCTTAATTTGGAAAATAATGAAGAATTTAGCAGAGTGGGGCTGCATTTTCCAATAGCCGATAGTGCCTAGAGCGTGTTCTTTTTGAAAAAAAAATAGTATAGGCCTGCTTCTCTCTCTCTCTCTCTCTCTCTCCCAGGAAATTTGGCGAGTAGATAGGCTGTTTGCGAACAAACACTTCAGCACGGGCATTTTGTGCATAACTCCCAAACATAGCAATAAAACCTATAGCAAATCACTCTTCGATCCTTTCCAAACAACTTTTTCACCGTCTTGGAATATTTCCTCTATGTCAACATATTGGATAATATCAATCTTTCACATTGATTATTATCCTTATTTTTATTAGTAGCACCAATCTGAACACACGCAATGTGTATTTCATGTAACTGCACTTCCCCCTGTTGCGAAAAATGATATGGAATATGCGAAAGTATTACATCCACACACATGATTTTATTTTACATTATATTACCGCTATTTTAATTATTTCTTTAATGTTATTATACGTAATGTAATAATAAAATTAATTTTATTTTATTATTTTATATTTACTTCAATTTTTTTTTTATTATTTTTCTAAATTTATATAATGTATGACTACTATACACAGAGCCACCCTTACCAGAAGCGTTTCCTAGAGCAAAAACAACAGGTAATTAGGGGTTCGGTATACCTTTCTCTAATTTTTCAAATATAATTAATTTTTATAAAAGCTTTCACTATTGAAGCTCAGACAACTTGTTTGGTTAATTTAAAACCAAATGATTAAAATTGGTGAATTTTAAGCTGCAAAACAACTCGGATTATTCTACTCATTTGTATAATACAGCTGTACACAAAAAATCACTAACTCTTGATAGTTATAAAAACGTCTTTCATACTGTAACTCCACTAGTCTTCCCGTTATAGCAACTGGTGAATGTGTAAAACGTAAACTAAATCTCGAATTATTTAAATTAACGTGAAAAGCATCATTCATTGGAACGTTGGTAGAGTACAGTAGTATGATTTGTTACGATTTGACGGAGAATGTACGTGGGGTGACATCTCTCAATAGAAATACGAACCTGGTGTTCTAGTTGAGGCAATCCAGGCACTGCTATCGAATCACATTTACCAGTACATTTACATACGCCCTCTTAATAGTTGAAGAACATTCTCGCTGTTAGATGGCTGTAGTTTCTTCTGGATGGAATCACTGATTTAAACCACTTTAAAATATATTGATTCACTTCTGGATAATCATCTATGGCCACAGAATATGCATTTATTTCCGAATAGTATCTATCGCCATAGATATATATCATTATACAATTCAGAGGTGTTCTTTATGGGAAGTTCCACAAGCTCTGCGGATTAAAGAAAATTATTCTTAACGTGACGGTTGTGTGAGATTATTTTCGTATCATTTCCAAGCGTCGTTGGAAACGTTAATTTTTATTAAGAAAATTATCACATTTACTGGTTATTATGCATAATATTCAAGCGTCACGCGTCGTAGGTTGTTAAACATGATAAGTCGTACTATATCATATACTATGCATTAGTGGTTCTCAAAATTTTGTCACTAGCGGTTACCTTGCCCTATTCATCGCTCATCCGCGCCCCCCCCCCCCCAGGAATAGTTTATTAGATATTTCCCCATATAAAGGAACCACTTCGAAGCGTAAATAGCCACACAAATCAATATCTCCAGCTTATCGTGATTCCTCTGACAAAGGTTGGCTGTGCCCCCTAGGAGTCGACGCACACACTTTGAGAAACACCGCTATACATAACAATTCATACATGTATTTTTTCATTATATCGGGGTACGATGGTGACATTTTTTATCATTATATCAGAGTCCGACTATACCCATCACACGTACGAGGCTCATTTGTAATTCTATTCATATTTATCACAGACAAAGGTAATAAATTTCATCAAATTTACCAACGACGCTTGGGTATTGTGCATTTTAACCGGTAAAAATGATAAATTTATCAAACTTACCAAGACGATTGGTAAATATGCATTTTTTTTTTTTAAGACATCACATTTACCGTAACATATACACTATTGAAATAAATCTGCATGAGAAATGAAACGCTCCAAATGCACATTCATTCAACTAAATACATCATTCCATATTCAAATCGATAGCATTTATCCAAAAAATGTCACTTATGTTACTCGAGTAAACGGCGTTATCTGTTTTCCATTAATTTTAGCGTAAGATCCGATTTAAAACTTGATTTCTCATGTTAACACCGGAGTAATAATTGACATTCTCGAAGGTAAAAAAAAGGGCATGAATATCGTGAACATGTCTAATATATGAACTAACGATATTGCAAGTTTTATCTGGTAGAATATCATACATGGTTTGGTGAATAAAATGATCATTTCTCCAAATTTATATTCGGAAGCAATTTTTACCGATGTCTCTGTGCAGAAAAGTCAAATAAATAATTATTATTCTATTCTTTTTCGCTTTGTTTACATCGCAAATAACTAATTTCAAAATAAAATCGCAATATCTGAATTTCAAATACATTGGAACAAATGGAATTTCTCTGTGAAAATGGAATTTCTGAAATTAATACGATGCAAAAGGTGTCATGCTTCATATACTCAAAGGAATTCATTTGATCTCACGGTATTTTGTGAAGAGATTTCTAGCCGTACATGGTTGAATATGTTTTTGTATAACAAAATAATAATGAACGTACATGAGTGAGAGCGTATAGAAACAACATTTGAGTTTTGCGTTTTTGCTATTTCCAAAGAAACCCAATTAAATGCCAATGAAAAAGAAATAAGACTTCACGTCACACCGATGAGGAAATCTTATCTATTTTTATCATGAACAGAATACGCTCCCAACGTCGTAAATTTCTGCAGTAGCTATCGGAAAGCATGCAATATCAATTACCGTCAATGAAATTTCAGTAAATTTCAAATATATGGCATGTTTATGAATGTTTCTATTTTTATGCATTTATTTTCATTTAATAACTAATTCTCATGAATTACAAAAATGCATTAAATTACAAGTATCCGCTAATTTTTCCAATCCCATTCGCAATTGTGAACCTTTTCTTCTCAGTTGGTACAAACTCTTTGTACTCTTTGTATGGTCTGCATTTCATTCCCATTTATTTGTATAATTATTTGTTATTTTGATCGATTTAACACTTTATTTGGCAATGCCGCTCTCAAACAACATGAATTTCTTATATTTTTCAAATAGACACATTTATATATTTGAAGCTCGTTTCGTCATTGATGCTTTTAACTGCTAAACATTCGATTTGTACTTGTGAGCTGTCCATAAAGTTTCTACAATCACCAACAGAATGACTCAGCGACAGGTCACCCTGCTTGTTGATAAGTAAAGGATGAATGATTTTCGATCCTGGCATGCCCATAAGAAAGTTAGGTTAACTTTTTTGTGGAGATAAATGACGATTATGAGGAGTGCCCAAATATATTTTCTTCGCTTTGTCATTGCGGATTGCATTTCCTCCACTTCTAGTTTCATTCTTCACACTATGCCAATTGCACAGGGTGGTTATAATTAAACTCACACTACTCTGACACTACTGAATGAATGAATGAACGCCAGAACTTTGCCACTGGACGTATCCCGTTGCCGAGATCTCTTCCAGCCCAGCTTCGTGGCAGAGTCTGGAACACTTTATTTAGTGTCAAAAAAAAAACAAAAAAACATACAAACTTTTTTACAACATATTTTTCCCGGACAATTGGGTACTGTCACTTGACGATTAACAAATTTTGTGGTGATTACAGACGAGATGGGTTTAGGAGTTGGAGAAGTTTCGGGGTTTAGTTAAGATGAATGTACACATATTAGGATGGAGGTATGTTTTAAAAGCAATTGAGCCCCCCCCCCCAGCCATCTCATCTGTTATCTTACACTTGCCATATTATATACACAGGATACAAAAAGAAAGAGAAATGAGAATCTTATTGTGAAATAATATATATATATATATATATATATATATATTCATCTTTGATGTAGCATTGAAGGCGCATTTTCTTGAAACTTGATATGTATGTTATATAGATCATGAGAAAAATAAAACTGCGATAAAAATAAAAAAGTAGTTCAATTTTTGACCACCAGAGTGAAAAAGCGGTGCTTTTATATAGCTGTTTTCTTTTCCCCCCATAGTGCATATAACGCCTATATATATTCTAGAAACCTTGCATATAACGTATCTACCAAGTTCCAATGAAATACGTCCACCAGAGCGGAAGCTGCATAGGTCTCAGCAGTACCAGTTTAATCAAAACCACCCTGTATAAGATGCAAAATCCGCATTGAAGACGCCGAACAAGAAAGATTGGACGCAAAATAGCCAAACTGGTACTTAAGAACTAAACTGACCATACTTCCTTGGGAAAAATACGAGAGTTTGGTATCCTAAATACGGGAAATCGCTAATTATCGCAAAAAACTATACCGAAGTAAACAAAGTTGACAATTCTACTCGGAATAACTGAAGAATCGTCATTTCTGAGAAATGAAGTATAGTCAAACCTCTCGTTAATGCGTCACTCTTGGGAGAGTAAAAACATGACTTAGTAAACGGAGTGACTCATTAAACAGAGTAAGCTATAACTGTGCCTGTTCCTGTCTTCCTATGAATTCATTCACGCTGGGAAAAACAAATGTTAGTTATTCAAACGTGTTCAATCATAAATATTGAGTACTCGGGTTTTTCTTAATCAATTAATTTTTATTTGCTGCATAATTACGCATTTGAGTAACACAAAAATATTACTTTTTTTCCGGTTTGTCAAAATTCACAAATTTTTTGAAATGCTTATGGAAAACCAAAGTATTGTCCTTTGTATAGCAGTTTACTTTTGTGGAAAATTATAAAAGAAAATAAAATATGTATCTTTATACAGTATATATGTTGGAAAAAAATTATTTATTCATTTTACACTTTAAAAAAACTCTCGAGTTTTGTTTGTATGGAATTGGAAGTTGAAGAAGCGATTCGAGATAGAAATTGGAAGTCTCCGTCTGTTGTGCTTTCCAGAGCCGATACAAATTATCTTAATAGATCGGTCGAATTCATGGCCTCTTGTTTGGAAAGCATCTTCTTCGTAGGCAGGCACCTACTTCGTAGGTGAAGTTCAGCTACAGTATCCGTTACGTTCTTCTCAGCGCATATCTGAAGCAACATTTAGATACGTTTCTGCACCAGGCGTTTCTTTCCCACGATTTCGCAACAACACGGAAAAAAGGGGGACTAAGTTATCGTCGACACCTTCACTTTCATTGACAGAATTTCCAGAGAAACCAGCATGACGGAAGCGATTTCTTATAGTAATTTCAGTGACACTATTCCAGCTTTTGTGCACATAGAACATGACATCAAGTATGTTCACATGAAACTTTTTGCTCTGATGAAATCCTTCAGCAAAAATTTTTATAATAAGAATTGAAATTTTCGATGACTCTTTGATCGAGTAGTTGTAACACAGAAGTGACATTTGGAAGAAGATAAATTGACTCGATCAACAATTATTAATCATAAAGACCACTATTGGTTGCACGCAACTTATTATCTAAGCTTTCCAGAGTTTTTTTCTCATATTTCTGAGTTAGCTTCATAAATTCAAGGTAATGATTTAACTTGGCCGGAATATTGGGGTCTTGCGCTCTTACCTATAACAACAGGTTTCAGGTTTTCGTTTCCGGTAATGTTTGCACCAAGCAGCACTGTTATTTTATCTTTGCTTGTCTTAAGCCTTGAGTACTTTTCGGTTCGAAGTGCCAACGTCTTGTAGGGCAACAAGCGGAAAAACAAACCAGTTTCATCTAAATTAAACACATCATGCAGAGCATGATGACCTAGAAAATTTTTGAGAACAGTCTCTTTCCAATCTATGGCAGACAGATCAGCAGATACAGACTCACCTTCAACGTTTTTGAAAAATAGTGCATGTCTTTCCTTATAACGTTCTACTCATCCGTTGATGATGTGAACATTTTCAATATGTTCTTATGAACATATTGCAATTTGAAATGATTTTTCTTTGAGCAAATTTCCTGAAACCGGAATATTGTTCGCTCTAGCTTGCTTGAACCATTCAAGCAGGCAGGATTCGATATCATCAAAGTTCGAATCTCGAAATCTCTTTCGCTTTGTAACTCCTTGTGCGCTGCCGAAAGAATCAACTCCTTGGATGCCATGATAGTCTTCAAACTTGTACGGGGTATACCCTTCATCTTTACGAATGCAACTTTTGTCATTCCCGATTTTCCATATTCAACCACTAACGTTGCTTTGTCTTTAATAGTGAGACAAACTTTTTTTTTCAGTTTGGAACACATTTTGACAGTAGGATGAAAGCGAACACAGAAAACTATTTTGTATATGTCTGGTGAACACTAGAAAAATAAATTTCACGCCTTTCTTTCCGTAGTGAACACCAGGGTTACAGATGCTCGACAATCGTCCATCCAAGATTTGTTTTAAACGTCAAAAAGCAGCCAGAAATATAGAATTCTCCCTATAAACTAAACATTTTTCCCTAAAAAAATCGAATTTCTGCCATTGAAGCTGGTTTTTCAGCAAAAGCTGCGCAAGAACCGCAACTCTCTAAGAAAAAAATTCCGGCTGAACCATTCCGAAGCACTCAAACGTTGACAGGATGATTCTGTTAACAATCCTGTAGTAAAAGGTATGGATGGGGGAACGGAGATGGCTTCAGAGGCTTCTGCTTGAAGAATGCAAGGTATAATATATTTTTGACACAGCTAGAGTGAACGGCAAACTTGTCGTGTATATTGTACAAAGAGCTTCCGATTTGAATGGTAATTCTCGAAAGGGTGCTTTCACAAAATTGACTCATTAGGAGGAGTGGGATGACAAATTATCAAGAGTTTAATAACATTAGAACCCCCCCCCCCCGTAGAGGACAACTTGTATTTCCAAAAAGTGACCCGGTAAGCGGAGTGACGCGTCAGCCGGGTGTCGCACTAATGAGGTTTGACTGTACTAATACAATTTTCAGTGGATTTAAATGAATTCTACATCATAAAAAACAATTAAACATGAATATATCTGAGATAAATATATATTTATAGCCAAAATTACCAAAATATAGTTAATGAGTTTTGATCTCAATCCTTAATTTTAGTAAAGAATAGCGATTCAAATAATCTGCGTTGAAGATATGGCAAAAAACAAACTTTTTCCATGAAAAGGTCAGGGTGGCCAAAATTAATAGAAAATCAGGAAATACTGTTTATATATATATATATATATATGGTCACCCTATTAAGAACTCATTGCCCGCAGAGTACACTCCCCCTTCTTTCAAGACCACACTGCTCAGTATACTGTGTTCCGTCACTTTTGTCCATTTTAATTGTGTTTTATATTCCAATGAAGGTTTTTATTGACTTTTTTCATATCACTAAATGAGTCACCTTGTTCAACATACAGTATTTATAAGGTTTATTTTTGAGATAACATTTTGAGATAAAAGTGAATGGCAACACTTTTTGTCGATGTATATCGCCTTTCTGAATGCGCTCGTTTATGAACACTCTCTTGTTGGATGCAGACATGAGGAGATAATTCACTGTGATGTCCTTTCTGGTGTAAGTTCGAAGGAACAAGGGAAATTTTCCTTTGAAAACGGTCCTCTTTTTTTGAGCGTGATTAATGATGACAGCTGACACCTTCGTAGACAATATATGACACTTCCTGAGAAGAAGTTCCTCCCGTCCTTTCTAAAGAAATGAATACGTTGCGTCGAGAATAAAAAAACGCTTCTTTTATTCCGATCGAAGAAATATTCCTCTTTTTTTATTCTTCTGCACGCATTTTGCGCTGACTTTTATGAATACAGTCAAAGTGGGTTATAACGACCTCAGTTATGATGAAAATTCGCTTATAACGTCGATAGAAGCGATTATATACAAGCAGTAGTTCCAGCAGGTTTTCATAGACAATAATGTTGATGAAACTCGATTTTCAACGTAGGCGAAATGCAAAGATGTCATATAATCCGATTTTATAATATAAATACTCTAGTGGCTGTCCCAAATTGTTTACACAGAGAATATCTCTGCAACCGTTCACTTTAGAAACATACATTTAATTACAAAAACTCTTCAAATGACGTGCGGTTGCTCAAAATGTCTCAAATTTGAGTCATATACTAAAAAACAAATTAGTTTTTTGAATAGACCCTGTATGCACTAAAATTCCCATTTATTGAAATGTAAATGCGACTCTCGGAAGTCACGATAAATTGCATATTTTCAAATGCAATATTAACAATGATATTTGACCCTGAAGTTTTCATCATTTGTCGCCAAAGATTGAGGGTGTGGTTCACAAAAATCGAGACACGCCAATTAAAATCAAAATTGTAAAAATTCTTTAATTGTCAAAATGATAGTCAAAAAATTTAATTGCTATTTGTTGTGGATGAAATAATAAACTGGTGAGATTGTTCTATTTATATACAGTTTTTAAAAACGGAAACTTCTGAGAGTCATCGGAACTTGCCAACACAGGAATGAGTTGCCAAAACATAGTTATTTTATGTATTTAATATCTTGCGGTAAATATTGCATTTAAATATGATTTTTTTTTTGCAAATGACTTTTTAGGGCAGGATCTACACTTCAATAATTAAAACTTTTAGGGGCTATAAAAAAACGGGACTATAAAAATATAATTTTTCTGTTTTTTATACGTATACGATCCCTCAAAAGAATTGATATTTCAAGTAACTGAAAGTTACTTAAAAAAGTTCTGAAATCTTTTTCTAATTAAAACTTTGTTTTTAAAGTTGCAGAGACATCTGTGTTGTGCAAACAATTCGGGACGCCCTGTATAAGAGTACGTATAATCATATTTATTTTACTTTCCCCCCTTTTGCACTGTTTTTCCGAGAGAAATTCTCAGAATCACAGCTCAAAACATTGAGGAAATGTCTGTCTACCTCTTCCATTGATAACTATGACGATAGAAGGAGGATCACTTGCATCTCTTTGATTCGTTTCCATTCATAGTAACTGCATAGGAATATTTTTAGACTTCTGAGTAGCCGTAAATTGAAATTGAGGTTTTTTGTTTTTTTTTACGGTTTTTAAACACTCATAGCAAAGTTGTCCATTGTTGAGATCTTCAAATTGCTTTAATCCACGAATTAGTTGTCGATGCTTTTAGTTTTGTTCGTTGTTTGAGGTGATTGACGTTTTACCGGTCAAACTCAGATTTACATTGATTTTCATTTTTCTTGTTATTATTTCCCTTTTGATCGACCGAAAAATTCATGAAAAACTTAAATTTTCTTGTATGTCTTCTGGATTTGCCCATGTCCATATATATACACAACATGAAGATTTAAAAAAAAATTCTTCTTCCTTAAAAATAGGTGATTCAAAAAAAATTAAATATATGACAAAAGTGATCAAATGAGTAAAATTTTTTTGTAAATTAATGTTTCGAGTCTCGCAACTTCATTTAGGGGAAAAAATTAAGGCATTCATGAACTAAAAAAAATATTTCTTAGTGAGTCTACACTACAAAATAGAACTACTGGCCAAATTTCATATTTAGATATACTTGTCTCAGTGGTTGCGGCTCAGCGGTGATAGTGGTGCGTCTTTACATTACGAAAATAAAAATACTGACCAAATTTCATATTTATAGCATCAGCGGTTTCGGCGTGACCTGATTTCTCATTTTGAATTCCCATATGATTCCCTTTAGGGGTGAAATTTCGAAAAACCGTTTCTTAGTGAGTCTTTACATCATCAAATCAAAAACTACTGTCCAAAATTCATGTTTATGTCTTCAGCGGTTTCGGCTCGGTGATCATGAATCAGTCAATGTGATTTCAGGACTCATTATTTTGTATGTATACTGGGTGCATAGAAAAACAGGGGGTATGCCATTTTACTGGAGAACCGTTGAGATCCTAGAGGTATACTTTCAATTAGAAAAAGTTCCCAAATAACGTGTATTACTCACATATGCCATTCGTAGGCGTTGTATAGTTATTAAAATGAAAAAAATAGGTATTTATTCCTTCCCTGCGTGCTCCAAAACCCAGTTAGAAATTTTTTGCCCTTTCTCTCCTGATGCCAATAAAAAATCCACGTTTTTAAGTGCAATATTCGAATTCGAAAAACGAAAAAATTTGGGAAAGTACCGAGTTAAATGCGGATAAAATAGTTTTATCGCATTCAGAGCTTTTTTTCCCCCAACTTTACTCCATTTTTCGAATTCAAATATCTCAGTGAATATTGCACTTAAAAACGTGGATTTTTTTTATTTTTTTTTTTGGCATCAGGAAAAACAGGGCAACAACTTTCTAATTGAATTTTGGGTCACGCGGGGACTGTATAAAAAGTTTACATTTTTATTTTTATAAATAAATATTTTAATTAATTGTAACGTTGCACGATTTTAACACCACAGTGGAATCTGCCCAACGGACACTCCCCGTTAACGGATACTTTTCTGATCCCCAGTCACGTGGAATAGAGTTTTAATGTATTTCATTCCCTGTTAGCGAACAGTAGAAGCAGACTTTTCTCCAAACTAGTTTATTGATTTGTGTTGATAAATCGAGAATTGGTCGCATTCAACGGTGATTATGTACAATGCCAAACTTGTACCGGCAAATATGGTTATCCGTCAGTTAATTATTTGAGTAGTTGAATACTGATTTCAAATGGCAATGTTGCTTTTGTTTGCGCATGCTGTTATGTATGAAGAGAGCCATTATTACAAGACTGATAATGGTTTTTATTATTTTATATTCTTTGCGCTTGTTTTAGTTTAATTCGAATCTTATTGCAAAATACGTGCGGTGCGCATATTGGTTTAATGAATGGAAGAACGGTTACAATTAATTTTGTTATATACTTATTAAATTTTTCATTTTTATCTGGGCAGTATGCATAAACACCGGTGAAAATGATAAATGCAGTAAAATTTAATCAAACTTTTTTTATCGAGACGATTGGTGATTATGCATAACCACCTATGTATGACTTTTACACAGTAACATATACACATTTTAACATTAAAATGTATAGGAGGAGCCAATTGCGACTAAATTCAAACGCCGTATAAATGAGGTTCCACTGTATATCATACCTCCCCATTAGCGGACACACCCAGTTAGCGGACAAATTTTTTTTGTCCCCATGGGTGTCCGCTATGGAGAGTTTCTACTGCATTGCCAGTACTCGAAAACCGTTGAATTGATCCTCCCCGTTGATCTTACAACTAGCGTCATCACGAATGCAGATAAACGCACGCAATTTTTTAGCAAAATCTTCATCTTCAGTCAAAATAAAGGGATATAAAATTGTGAAGTTACAGACATCTCTCTATAAAAATGATTAATAATGAAATTTTTAGGAAATATCTCACCCGTATAAGATGATGAGTTACCGTTCTTTGAGAGGATTGGGTGAGAAATTCTTAACTTACCTAAGAAAGTGTTATTACCAATATTCTTCTTGAGTAATATCTCGTCAGAAATCTATTTAGGAATGTTCGTCAATCATCCATCGCGGTCCCGTTTCTCCGTCTATGTGCGAACAACCAACTCACTACGTAGAAATTATTTCCATTATTTATGCAATTTCCATTCCAGATAGGTAGATATCATGTGTGCACTAGGAGTTTCTAGATCATCTATCGTGTTCATCTTTCTGAATTTCAAAAGTACCTTTCGTTGAATTGCGAATTATTATCTACCGTTGAATACGATGTCTCCATTGTTCGTGACATATGTGTGAACAGAGAGGCCTACAGAAATTAGCATATCTAGGTTTCCGACTTTCAAGAAAAGTTATTAGTTGTATTCTTTCTTAGATCAGTGTAATATGAATTCTAATGACTTGCTTCAGATGAAATTCTGCAGTTTAAAATCGTGAACTCCGACAAAAGGTGGCATTTGCGTTGTTCCTAGTGAATATGTTTCGAAAATATGCGTGAGAAAAGTCTTTTCCCACGAAGCAATACACCCAGAAAAATTCATCAAATGAAATAACTCGCATAAGAAACTGATCTTTCTACATTTTACGATTGAAGGAAGAAAAACCTGAAAAATTTCGATTACGTCGTTGTTCGTCTGGATGCGTGTTTTTTCGTTGTTTTCTTGCCATGATAAAAATCTACTAATAGTACAGTAGAGAAAAGTCATAACATACCCTGGATATAACATACTAGGGTTACCAGACGTCTTCTTTTAGGAGGTCATGTTCCCCTTTTTGGTGTCATCCTACGTTTCGGAAATTCCACCTTTTTGTCCTCCTTTGGAAACAATTTATCAGGGGAAGGGAGGTGGATTGTTATTTTTGTTCCTGTTTCTTTTTTTTCTTTTTTAGTGATTCTGCTGGAAAAGTTATTGTAGCGTTGATGTTTGTCATTAGTACAGTAGCGCCATCTATTGTGAAAATTGGGAAAGTGGCGTTTCAAAGTATGCGCTCGCAGACGACCTCCCTTGTCAGTTTGCGAATCTGGTATCCCTATAACATACACTACGGACATAACATATGGTTTTGTGGTTTGATTTTTTGCCCATTCTGTTCCACGTATTTTTACCCTGTTATTGCACATCCCGTTAAAAACATATAATGTGGCTAGAGAGGTCCAGTCAAGTCACAATGGAGGCAGTTTGTTTATTTTCGTGCTCCGTTAAAAATTTTGTTTTAAAACGTGAATATTAGGTTATGGCAGGCAGTAAATGCGTAATTATTGTTTATTTAGTGTAGGAGGGGGGGTTCACATATGTGGAGTTGTGTGGTGGTGTGATGTAGGAAAAAATTTGGATATTGTTAATGCCACACGTGCTATATCGGTGCAGTCGCGATCAACGGGCGACGGTTACCATCTTCCGCTATCAATGACTAGAAATTTTCAGTGACAATCGGTGTAAATTTTTCGTTTGATTTGTCGGCGGGAATGTCAGCTTCAAAACGGTATGATGATCATTCAAACATTCCAAGTAGTTCAAAGTGAATGGTATGATTACAAACTCCGGATATAAACTTCAGTGGTTTTCAAGCGGTGAAGGTGAACTACATTTAAGGACAGTCTGGACATGATAGGGGTGAGTGATTTTCGAAACGTGATAGCAGAGATCATTAATCGGAACATTTGCTATAATTCAACCTGTTAATCGTTGCCATAACTCTTATAATTGGTGAGATATGATTTTGTAAAAAGAATCCAATGTTGTGTGTATGACTCGCCATTTTCGAACCAGGTGACAAGTTTTATTATACATGTAAATGGTTTTTGGACTTTCCACTGCATTTTGTCATGTTTGGTGTTTGAAGTCCTGAATTGTTTCTTTAACTGATTTTCTTTTGCCATGGTAAAAGTTTTTTGACGAACATTATACTATAATATTTTGTGAACGAATTTCATTTGGTGACCATTCAATCGGGTCACACATGTTTCTCATGCATTGGTGTTCATAATTCGTAGTGGTGTTAATAGTTTTGTGCTGAATTTTCATTTCTGATCATTTTACTATAATTTTTTGTGAACGATTTTCATTTGGCGACCATTCAGTCGGGTCGCATACGTGTTTCTCATATGTGGTTATTCGTTATAATTGGTAATGGTGTTAATAGTTTTGGACTGAATTTTCATTTTTGAACATTTTACTATAGTTTTTGTGAACGGATTGATTTTGTGACCATTTAGTCAGGTCACGCATACGTGTCTCATGTGTTAATATTCTTCATAATTGGTATTATAAGTTCATTATTATGTTTATTATATTTATATGTTTCTCATGGTGTTAATAGTTTTGTACTGAATTTACATTTTTGAACATTTTACTTTAATTTTTGTGAACGGATTTGATTTGGTGACCATTCAGTCAGGTCACGCATACGTTTCTCATGTGCTAATATTCTTCATAATTGGTAGTGCCGTTAATAGTTTTGTACTGACTATGGATAAGTCAAATAAGACACCTGTAGGGATCCCAGCTTTTGATTCAAACATGGACAAAAAAGATACCCTTGTGGGAACTTCAAATCAACCAGACTGTATAGATCACCCATTCCATACGGACATGAACACGTCAAATCCAATACTAGATCTTGAGAGAAGCGAGCACAATGAACGGGATAAAAAGAAAAAAGACCAGAGAGATCATCCAATCAACAAGAAAGCCTCCAAAATTCAACAAGTCTTTAAAAATTTGGCCAGGTCTTTCAATGAAACCTTCAATATTAGCTCCCGTTTAGTAACATCGGAAAACTCAGATGTCTCAATCTCGTCGTCAAACTCATCGATTGGCTCCCTCTCATCTTCGTCGTCAACGTCAGACGTGGTCTACAAACTGAATTCCTGCAACTCACAAACATCAATTTCGAATAAAGCAGAGCTGATAAAACGGAAACATAAAATGGGTATTTTCAACATACAGAAAACATCTTCATTTGTGCATAATGAACAACTAGAAAAGCAAGACTAGCTCAAGTTCAGCATAGAAGATTCAGAATGTCAGAGGAGAGTCTTTCGAGCGACTGATGCCTCTAATGAACCGATTACATTTACAAGTCAAGTAGCAGTGAAAATCCCATTGACAGAAAAGACACAAAACATAGATCTTGAAACAACGGAAACGAAAACTGAACCCTCAATGGTATTGAATAATAACACTCTACATGATCTACAGACTTCCTCTGTAGAAGAAATGGCGAGTAATTCCGGGGAACAGGAACAGGGCAGTGAATCAAAGACACTCCTCTCTGCTGATGATCTCAATTACAATGATTCCCAAAGTCAGTTGGGTGTTTCAAACACACCACCTTCTTGTCGGCGCAAACAGCTTGGTAAACTAAATACTGACATATCATGTGACCCTGAATCTCACTCGAAAGGAACTTCTCTCTCACTAAATACATCGACGGTCCAACAACCCAATCACTTTCCTTCGAAAATAATGGACTCATCAGTTGAATCATGGGATGAAGGCAGTTATATGGATTCTATACCAGAAGGAATTGATTACACCGGGAACGACAAGGAACTTCAGACAATGCTTGACTTTTTAGACTTCAAGAAAGAGAAACTTGATAAAAGCCACTTTCTGTT
Source organism: Pholcus phalangioides (assembly GCF_987345545.1). NCBI lineage: Eukaryota > Metazoa > Arthropoda > Arachnida > Araneae > Pholcidae > Pholcus > Pholcus phalangioides. Next base: position 41,336,642 of record NW_028301615.1, on the reverse strand, counting down.
ACAAGAGAAGTCAGCAGAAATACAGAACCTCACTTCACATAAAAATTCCAAAAGTTATAAGAGTGGAAAAAAAGAGAAAAGTTCTGGTAAACAAAACGTCAAGAATCAAGTTAAGAAAAGGAGTGAGGAGAACAGTGCTGCCAATATGAACATTTCCCAAGAAACAGAAAGTTTAAAAATCTCCAAGGGAAAAAAAGAGAACCTTGAGATAGGGGTAAAAAAACAAACTCAATATGAAGACAAACTTTGCTCTCAGATCAAGAATACCAAAAAAACTTCTCGTCGGTTAGAAACACCCAACTCAGCTGAAAAACCTGTCAGACGAAGTTCATCAAGACTTAAAGAAAAAGACAAGAACCTTGCCATATCTAGGGGTCAAGGAGGTTCTGAGGATCTCCTCAAGCCCATTTTGATAACAGAAATGCAATCCAGTGATAATTTGAGTAAAAATAATTCTGTAACCTTACCTTCTCAACAAGCATCATCTGAAGTCATATCCAAACTCAACGATCAACAAGTATATGCACAAAAAACGATGGGCACCACTACTTCAATCTCAAGTGATTTTTCAGCACATAAGACACTCCAACCAAATGTACACGTACTCCTGGAGGAGCTTCGGGAAATTTTTAACTCCTATACAAGTGATAAAGCCAGAGGAAATGTAGGGTTCTGCATTCCCGCTAAACAACGCAAAAGAAGCAATAAAATAATTGATGCAATCAATATCTGGGCAGACAACATCCTCAAATCTACTAGGGACAACTTCTGCCAAACAGAAATATCTTCTCCTCAGGAACAAACGCTCACTTCGACTACACCACATTTTTTTACTCAGTCGCACCAAGACCGTCTCTCAGCTCAACCACAGATCGAGAAACTTCTCCAACAGCAGATTAGCAATATGGGTGAGATGCGCAACAGAGCACCACAACAACCTCCAAAACTACAAAGAGATGTCGCCAAAGAAACTCACAGAGAGGCTGGAGTCAACGCCAACATTCCAGAAGTATCGCATGATCTGCCACAATCAGAGAAAGTTACATTATCTCCATCTGCAACCACATCAATTAACACTGCAACTAGTATTAAAGCTGTCAACACCTACATCTCTGGAATTGGAACTCGGGCAAGACTTGAACAGTGGTTAAGCAATAATTACAACCTCCCTGCAGCGTCACTGGAAAAAACCAACTATATGATAGATTCTATTGTGGAATGGATTGAGGTGACTATAAAACAAGAACTCAGTAGTTTGACACAAACAGACTCCCCATCACCACAAGGGCAATGCCTTGAAAAATAACATGGAACTGCGAGAAAATCGGCAGAGAAGAATTTGCCCATTGTGACTAATTCTGAAAAAATCACACAGATATCAATTCCGATACCTTCCCCTCCTCAACAAAAGGACTCTGTAATATCAAATCACGTAGATGAATTGAATGACAGTTCATCTTCATATGTCATACTTGACGAGATCTCTTCCAATACGGAAAATCCTTACCAAGAAGTCAGCTACAGGAAGAAGCTGTTACGATTGCATCTTACACACACTCTCTCACCCTCTCGCCTTCACATTGAGAAACCACACATCATACATACATGGGATGCAACACGTGTGCTCTCCTTTCCCTCACCAGGTATTTCTAAGACGCACTTGAGCACCGAATAAGTATGTATTACATAACATCATCACAACTCTGCAGACAGACATTGTGCCTCTGGGCCAATGAAACCCCTCACAGAAATCAGGCGATTGCCTTTGACCAATAGCAGTGGTCTTCACCAACTTGGTTTGGGAACACACGAGGCTTTAGCTAGACAGAGAGAGGTATTGCTGAAGGTTGGACGACCAACATGTCGCGCTTGAAGAGTCGTGAAGTTACTCTTTCTCTCTCCTCCTAACCCCGGGTCGAGATCCCTCAATGTAGGGGACGCAGGAAAACCTTGCCCGAGATGACGGTGAGTGATTCAAATTATATAAATAATTATTTTGTGTTTAATTTGGTGGAGTGAGAGTGTCCAATGTTTCATGTAAATTGTATCGAGTAATATTCACGGTGTCGAAGTATTTTCAATTTTAATGAATAAAATATAAATTGTAATTCGCTAATTGAAAGGGTTATTATTATCATTTTCGCAATGTCCTGTTTAAATGCCTAGTAATATATAATATGTCGTGCTACGGAACTAGTTCGTTAAAATCTCCGGCCGCGTCCGGCGTACCTCTTCAACATAGAGTGGTACCGGCGAATCAACCTCCCCAACATATAGTGGTGCCGTCGACCGGCGAATCTGTGGTAACTTGGCGTAACTATACTGAACTGTCGTAATTATTATTTTTCAATCGTTGTAACGTAGTTGTGTTAGCGTATTTTTCCATAGTTCTCATAATTAAAAAAAAAAAAAAAAACCTAATGTGATTGTGTTTCTATCGTTTGTTAAAATATTTCCTTTTATTGAGTGTGATTTGAGTCATATTTTGAACGTATAATTTGTGTTTCTCTCATGTTGAATTCCGATTATTGTCGACGATGTGATTTCAGTATCGTGATTGAGTTAAATTGTCAAGACTTAAACCTGAGCGCCATTTCTATTTCCTTTTCGGATGAGTCTATATGTGTGAGGGAAAACTCGTTTTTTTTTTCCTTCCTCGTTGTCTCCCCCCTCGCAACTCATGTCATGTCTCCGGTGGAAAATTTTATTCGTGTTTCGTTTTGGTTGTGTTGTTTCGTGATCACTGTTTAGCCGATTAGTTTCCCAGTCAGATTTTTTTTTTTTATGTACACATAGGGATAATTTCACACAGACTTGCACAATTCACAAACATTGAGGTACATTTTGGATTTGAGAGGACTATATTTTATTCTTGTAGTGGTCTTAACCACTAAAAATATTTGACGTGTGATCCTCCTCTTTCTCGCCCCCTCTATCGTTCTTAAAACGGTAAAGGCTGCCGCCTGTACACTTCTCCAGGCGAGATACCTTACACAATTTTTCTTTTTTTTATATTTTTTTTACACATATTTGCCCCTTACGTGTTTATTGAGAGTCGGCTAAATTTTTTTTTCTTTCTTTTCACACTATATCATGGCTCACGAGGAAGCCCAAGCTCAGAATGTCCAGCAGTTTAACATGTTTCCGATCATAGTAGGCACTTACAATTCCATACCCGTATTTGATGGAACAAATTCAGGATTGACAGTGACTGATTTTTTTTCAAGAATTGATCGTGCATCAGCCTTGGCGAATTGGGATGCTCATACTAAGAAAGAAATTGCATTACAGAAATATTCTGGAGCTGTACTTGCTCACATTCAGTCAAGCTCTCACTTGATAGACCCTATGACCTATGAACAATTTCGTGCTCATATAATAGACAGATTTTCTTCACCTGACAGACCTGAGATAGTGTTGTCTCAATTGACAACAACAACACAATCAGATTCTGAGAAAGTCAGAGATTTTGCTGATCGTCTTGAGTCACTAGCTCGACGTGCTATTCAGGTCACACCGAATGAACCGGTGGCCATAACAAATTATCGTGACACACTTCTTTTGGCCAGATTTAAGGCTGGCATACTATCTCACATGGAACCACTTATCGCTGCTCACAATCCAGCAACCTTTCGAGAGGCAGTTGACTTAGCCTACCGTATCGAGCAGGCTAGTTCCAAACCTGCATGGGTTTCTTCTTCCTCTAAGGAAAACATTATGCCATCACAGGCACCTTCGCTTTCAGATTCACTTGTTCCCGCACTTCTGAACAGAATTTCTTCTCTCGAGGAACAATTGCAAAAACTGCAAGTAACACAAAAATCTCCTGAACCACAAATGAGGCACGCTCGTTCTCCTCAGACCTCACGTCGCCTTGTCTGTTTTAATTGTGGAATTCCTGGTCACTCATACAAGGTATGTCGTAAACAAAATCATTCATATTCTTTTCGTTCTCAGAGTAATTTTCCACGATCATCTCAAAATTCTTTCAACACTCGAAATAACAATTCTAATTGGCGTCGAAATTTCTCATTTCGTTCTTTTTCTCCTGGAAATACCAGAGAGTCGGAGTCAAATTCTCAGTCTAGTCGTCAGCAAGAAAATTCTCAGTCTGGTCGTCAACGAGAAAACTCGCCGTCTACTCGTCCAAAGCGTGTCAGCTTCAACATGGTCGCTGCTGAGAGTCCTTCCTCAACTCCTGAACTTCCGATTGTCAATGTTCAAATCCATGAACTGACCCTGCCATGTCTCGTAGACACAGGTGCTGCTATGTCACTAGTTACAGACGAGTGGTGTCAAAAGTCCAAACTGACTCGTAAATATCAAGCTGTCACTCCAGCAGTGCGAATGACTGGTGTCACTGGTGAACCAATCGTGATTCGACACAAAATCTCTCTTCGTTTCGACATGAAAGATCGTCATTTCTCCCACACATTTTTTGTCATTCCACACAGTGCTTGCCCATACTATGAGGCTATCCTTGGTGTGGACTTCCTGAGTGCACAGGTTGCTACATTCAAATTCAGTAAAGATGGACTGTCATTGACCATTCCTCATCCAGTGTCATCTGTCAAAACCTCTGTCGCTCGCACCAAGAGAGATATTGTTATTCCTCCTCATACTGAACTTTTTATTCCTATCTCGGTGGCGCAACCACTCAAGTCTCCTCATCTACTCTTTGAAGGTATGAAATATACGAATCAAGTTTTTGTTGTTGCAAATGTTCTTCATGCCCATGATGATGGCAACACGTATTTGCTAAAGGTTCTTAACGCTTCCGCTGAATCTGCATCCATACCTTTCGACACTGCCTTGGCCAAAGTTGAGAATATAGAGTTCAACGAGCATGAGATACCTGATTTTCCTGACGACTTTCCTGAGCTTGACGAGTCAACTTCTCGTTTCAACTTGACAGCGGTCCCTGATGAACATCGCCAGGCTCTTGAGGATCTCCTACATGAATATCGTGATGTGTTTGCCATTTCTCTCAAGGACTTATCTGGCTGTGACACCCTCCGGCATCATGTGCATCTCCAAGATGATATTCCTGTTCGGCAACGAGCATACAAAATGCCCCATAAGCTCAAGACTGAGTTGCATAGTCAGCTGAATGACCTCTTGGACGCTAACATCATTGAACCATCAGATTCTCCATATGCTGCACCAGTACTCTTCGTCAAAAAGCAAGATGGTACTCATCGCCTTTGCTGTGACATGAGAAAGCTCAACGCCAAGACTGTTCCAGACAGCTACCCATTGCCAAACATGAATGAGATCCTTGACACACTCTCTGGGTCCATTTTTTTTTCGTCTCTTGACCTAAATTCTGGTTTCTTTCAAATGAAAATACACCCCTCAGATTCACACAAAACTGCTTTTGTTACTGACTATGGACTGTTCCAGTGGAATAGAGTTCCCTTTGGTATGAGAAATGCTCCCAATTCTTTTCAGAGACTCATGGAAATAGTTCTCTCAGGTTTGCGTCCTTTGCAAATCGGAACATATATCGATGATATTATTGTGCCTAGTACTACTGTGTCTGAAAATTTAGAGAAATTGAAAATTGTTTTTGACCGTTTAAGAACTCACAATCTTAAATTGAAACCCTCAAAATGCACATTTTTGACAAGAGAAATTAAATACTTGGGTTTTCGTATTTCAAATGGTGAAGTCACTCCAGACACAAACAAAATAAATGCAGTCAAACAGTCAAAAGTGCCAGTAAACAAAAAACAAACAAGATCTTTTCTCGGCTTAACTGGGTTCTATAGAAAATTTATTCCTAACTATACACAAATTGCTTTACCGTTGATTCACTTGACAAAACCAACACAGCCTTTTACATGGTCCCAGGATGCACAACTTGCATTTGACACACTTGTCAATGCTATTGTTTCAGAGCCTTGTCTTAAACTTCCGCAATTTGACCGTCCTTGGTTTTTGTATACAGATGCTTCTTCCCTAGCTCTCGGTGCTGTTGTAGCACAAGACGATGACAATGGTGTAAGGCATCCTGTGGCCTTCGCCTCGCGCAAACTCAAAGGTGCTGAACTAAATTACTCAACGGTTGAACGTGAATTACTTGCAATTGTTTTTGCTGTGTCACACTTTAAAACTTATCTTTATGGTACCACCTTCACTGTGTATTGTGATCAGGCTAGTCTGTCAAATGTATTGAAACTCAAGGACCCACACAGTCGTATTGCCAGATGGGTCATGTTACTTCAGAATTACACTTTCCAAGTTCAACATAAACCTGGCCGACACAACATTACGGCTGATTATTTATCACGTCATGTCTTGCCTGTATCTTTCGTACAATTAGAACTTGTTCCCAACCACTCGTTGGATGATTTGAAGTTGGCACAAGACAATGACAAATTCTGTCAACATGTCAAGGATTGCATAACAAATAACAAACATTTGCCAAAACGATACAAGGACATGAATTTTTTTTGCCAAAATCACATCTTGTGTGTTACCTCTAAAGCTAAACCATCTAATATGAGAACAGTACTTCCCACATTATACATTCCAGAAGCCTTGTCATTGTCACATGATGTCTCATCATCTACACATGCGGGGAATTTACGAACACTTACTCGTCTTCGACAGAAATATTGGTTTCCTAATATCACTAAACTAACTAAACAATTTGTCTCTTCATGTGTGTCCTGTATGGAAAAACGTGGTCATAGACCACAGGACAAGTCACCATTCTTAAGAGTTCCGTTGACAACTCGCCCAGGTGAGCGTGTAGCTATGGACTGCGTAGGACCATTACCTACAACATCTTTTGGTAATTCATACATCGTAGTATTGTCAGATTATTTCACACGATGGCCTGAAGCTTATGCTGTACCACATATTAGAGCTGACATGATTGCACATGTCTTAACTAAGTACATTTCTACACATGGTATTCCATCTCAAGTACTCACAGATAGAGGGTCAAATTTCCTATCTCAACTTATGACTGATCTGTATAAAAAGCTTGGTATACAGAAAATCACCACACATGCATATCATCCTCAGGGTGATGGTGTCTTGGAAAGATTAAATGCCACGTTAATTCATTCCCTCAGTCATCTTGTCAATGAAACACACACTGATTGGGACACTCATTTACCATGGGCCTTGTTAGCTCATCGTTCTTCATTACACTCTTCGACTGGTTACACGCCAGCATTTCTGCAATATGGCAGAGAACTTCAGGTTCCTGTACACTTACTCACACCTGATTTGTCATCGGAATCCTCAAACTCGTACCATGAATTTGTTCAAAAGTTGACTCGTACTCTAACAAAATCATTCAGTGTCGTGTCCCGAAATCTTGAATTAGCAGCTGTAAAACAAGAAAATACACGAAAAAAAGTGGCAACGGACAAACACATTCGTCTACATGATATTGTCTATCTGTATGTGCCAGTTGTCAAACCTCACCTTAGTAAGAAATTCACAAAGTTAAATCATGGCCCTTACAAAGTCATTGGTAAATTGTCACCTGTAAGTTTTCGAATACAACATGTCAACAATGACAAGGACATTCAAACGGTCCACATAGACCGTCTAACTAAATTTCACCCTCGTGACATGGACAACTCGCATAAGGACCATACACATGCACTCACTGACACGTCTATTGTTGACAATACACCTTCGTCAAAGCCTAGTTATCCAGACCATGCTGACATGGGTGATATGACATCGTTATTCCCATATTTGTGTCCTTCATTAGTGTACTCTACACCCCAAGTCCCTCGTACCTCCACTAGGTATAATTTGAGGTCATTTGTTCGTCCTCCAGATAGGTATCAACCTTAGTCATTTCTTGAGGATTGTGTTGGTAATGATATACTAGGTTACCTTAGTTGTGTGTTGTTCTGTTGTTTTTTTTTTCTTCTCTTTTCTATGTACATATATTCACATCTTGTTCTTTGTGCCTGGAGTTACCTTTGTGAGGAGCTGTCACTTGTTTAGGCCCCAGTGGACCTCTCGCTACCGGAAACCACCGAAGGTCTTGCTAGCATACCGTCACGGGCTAGTTCGTTCGCTTAGTCTCTCAATTGTAGGGTGGGGTCCTCCAGTTGTTAGACGAGAATAAGACTGCAGGTCGGGCTGCTGATGTCCCACATAATTTTTTTTCCACTCACTCACTTGAGGAAGCTCACTTACATCTTATTATTCTTATTGTGTTGTATCTTATTATTCTTGTGCTAAATTTGCATAACCACTGTGGCACTCGTTACTTATGTGTCCACTGACAAGAACTGTTCCTTGTGTACCAACAAGAACTGACCCAGTCTAGTGACTGTATCTACTTCAAGTTCTTGGCTTGTATGTCGTGCATCGAGTCGACTTGTCATGTCTATATATATTCTGTTTTTTTTGTGTGTGATCTTTTTTGAATTTTATTTTTCAATTTGTGAAATGCTTAAAGCCTTTTTGATATATCGTTAAGTTGTTACAGGCACTCTCACTCACCTTTTGGGTCATTCACTCGTCATCTACACCTTAACTATGTTTATATATATATTTAAGTATTGGTGTGTGTTTGTCTCCGATATTGCTGTATGTGTGTGCACGTTCTTGATTTTTTTTCCTAGTTTTTCTTTCCAGTGAATCCTCGTTCTTTGTCAGCATTGAAGTTATATCATTGATGATATGTGTTTGTGCATACTGCTCCTGGTTGAAGGTGACATGTTTTTTTTGGGTTTTCATGTAAAAGTAGTTCTAGTTTTAATGTTGATGTCATATTGTGAAGCTTATTTCTTTTAGGCTGGAAGTTTAGATTCTTGGCGCCAGATGCTGAAGTTTGTTATCGTGGTATTGATTTTTTTTTGTTGAAGTTGTTGATATATAGTTGTGATGTTGAATTGTGATTCATTCTTTGTAAAAAAAAAAAAAAGAAGAAAATGTCAAATTGTTTTTTCCTTTGGAGCAGAGGATATGTACATAGATGGACATTTCTAATTGATTATATCTTCATTGACAACTACGAAGGACAAGTTTGTCTTAAATTTTTCTTTATATATTTTATTTCGTATAACACTGTTGATTGTGTATTACACACATGCTAACCAAACAGCATTGTTTGATCCATACAGTATCATACTTGACTTTGCTGGCACAAAAATGATTATGTATTGCACAACTTATGATACTATTGCCATATATTTTGTTTTTCTTCCTGACATGTATTCTGATGCTCAGTGGTAACGTGCATACATATACACGCACATACATATGTTTTTCTTTGTTGTTTTGGTTCGTTTTGTTGTACACATTATGTTTACAGTGTTACATTATGGTTGTCTTGTATGCGATTCACTCTCACCTTTTCTCTCGTGCCATATGTAAGGGTCTCTCACCTGTCTCATATTGAAAAATTTTACTTCGTAAAATTTTTCCCCCCTTCCCGTAGGTAATATGTTACGATTGCATCTTACACACACTCTCTCACCCTCTCGCCTTCACATTGAGAAACCACACATCATACATACATGGGATGCAACACGTGTGCTCTCCTTTCCCTCACCAGGTATTTCTAAGACGCACTTGAGCACCGAATAAGTATGTATTACATAACATCATCACAACTCTGCAGACAGACATTGTGCCTCTGGGCCAATGAAACCCCTCACAGAAATCAGGCGATTGCCTTTGACCAATAGCAGTGGTCTTCACCAACTTGGTTTGGGAACACACGAGGCTTTAGCTAGACAGAGAGAGGTATTGCTGAAGGTTGGACGACCAACATGTCGCGCTTGAAGAGTCGTGAAGTTACTCTTTCTCTCTCCTCCTAACCCCGGGTCGAGATCCCTCAATGTAGGGGACGCAGGAAAACCTTGCCCGAGATGACGGTGAGTGATTCAAATTATATAAATAATTATTTTGTGTTTAATTTGGTGGAGTGAGAGTGTCCAATGTTTCATGTAAATTGTATCGAGTAATATTCACGGTGTCGAAGTATTTTCAATTTTAATGAATAAAATATAAATTGTAATTCGCGAATTGGAAAGGTAATGATTATTTTTCAATCGTAGTAAAGCTCCAACAAAGCAGAGGAAAAACAAGAATCGGGAAATCTATTCAGTGCTGTTATACAAGAACAGATTGGCTCAACCACATAAAAGTAACAGTAACCACCAAATTATTATCAAAAAATTTGAGAAAAAAATTCACAACATCAGACATATTAGAAATGGTACGGCAGTTGATTGTTACACTAAAGAAGACTGTAAAAACATCCAAAGATTTATACTCAACAACCGAAGCCTCCGGCAGTACATATATGTTGTGTGCCCAGGGACCGATGATTTTAAACAGCACCGACCTCAACCGCAAACATATGCAGGGGTTAAAACTTCAAATAACAAGAACTTTGGACGTACTTTCAATAATAAAACAACAGCAATGTATCAGAAAAACCCAAACCTCTTGGGTGATATTGTCTATGAATCCGAGGAACAGAATTATAAGAGAGAGGCCTCTTCGGCATTCAGATTTGGATCCGGCTTGGTTTTCTAGAATCATAGTGAAATTCGAAGCAGTCGTACTACATATGCAGGAATCTCTTGTGCTAACCAGAGAAATCTAACCTCAAGAGCTTGTAATACCGTGTATAAGTATGCCGATATCAATGAATCTAAACTGACATTAAACGCTATTGACCAAAAGGACATCAAGCAAGTTATGAATGACTTAGAAGAACAGTTAAAATACAGCAATCTACAGAAGCTCATTGCTAGTGCTAGAATAGATGAACATAGAGGTCAAATCACTTTGATATGTACAGACTCGTCGGCTGCAAAGGTGATAAGTTCGGCAGTTGCGAACAATTTCAAGTTGAAGTTACACTTGAAAAATTGATAACAAGATAACACATCGTTTTCCTACACATATAAGTCAGGTAGCTTAGTATATATAACTATTTTAATATTACATTTTTGATATACAATGCCTCAAGATAACATCAAGGACGCAATAGCCAACTCCCGGATAACAGGTCAAAATAGCAGACGGGAAAAACACCCAAGATTATGTCGGCAAGAGCAAATTCAATGCTCTTCAACGACACCATCTCCAATGGGCAATCTCAAAATACTACAAATAAATGTAGATCGAACTAGAGCGGCAATAAACTTGCTTGTAGATACAGCAATCAAGGATAAGATTGACATAATTGCCTTGCAGGAGCCAGGATTATCAGGGAAGCCACTGCGCGGATTTCCGAAAAGATGGAAAAGATGGATGTCCAGAAATGGGAAAGCGGCAATCCTGGTGCTCAATCCAGACATTCACCCTATGACATATCATACGAGCAACAATATCACATCGATTAGAATCTCACAGCCTCAACATGATCTAATATTAGCTAGTGCGTACTCTTCACCAAAAGATTGTGTTGAGAATGTTCTTAAAGAAATGGACCAACTATTGAAACTGTCCACACAAGCGAACTTATTGTTGTGCGGCGACCTCAATAGTCATCATCCGCTCTGGGGAGACCATAGAACAGGTACTAGAGGAAATAAGCTCATTGATTATTGTAATAGGAACAATTTATATTTTCTCAACCATAGTAATTCTCCTCCCACCTTCGAGACGGATTATGGGAAAGGATGGCCGGATGTGACTATTACGAACTCGCATGCAACACTACTGAATACATCTTGGAAAGTGGACAAGAAAGTGACTCTCAGCGGACATAAATACATTTATATACAAACGAATGTGACTATTTGCCAAAAGCCACAGAGACGATATAAAATAACAGCGAGGAAGCTAAAGGTTTTCATCTTGAAAACAAAAAGCGTAATTGAAACAATACAATACAATTTGAGGAAATGTCAAGACAACAAAACCCTCCAACAAATATGCCAGGAACTAATGACCTATATTACTAACATGTGTGAGCAGACATTTCCAAAAGTGAAACCTTCACCAATTCAAAACCTCGCATGGTGGAATGATGAACTAACGTTAGAAAGGAAACGTCTGCGAGCACTAAAGAGGAGGTGTGAAAGAGAAAAGGATCCGGGCAATCAAATAAGGTTAAAGCAATTATATCGAAAAGAAATTGCATTATACAAAAAGAAAATCAACAGGGCAAAAAAAGAAGGCTGGATGAGATTTTGTGAAAAAGCGACGGAGCCTTTTGGAAAAGCATACAAGACCGTCACAAATACAAGCTCATTTCTTCCCCAAACATTCCTCGTAAATCCTGATCATCTTTGCAACAACATCTTTGCAAGCTGCCCAAAACATTTTAGAAGAAATTTTCCCCAAAAATAATGGGGAAAATGAAAATACTGTAATGCAGTCAAGAAATAAGCAGAATACTGATACCAGAAACGATCCACGTTTCTCAATTCAAGAAATTAATAGAATAATTGATAAATTAAATGTGAAAAAGGCTCCAGGTCCTGATGGAATAACAAACGCATTGATTAAAAGTATACATGCTTTCCACAAGTTCTTTTTCCTGACTCTCTTCAATAAATGCCCCAGCTTCAATATTTTCCCTACAGCATTCAAGAAAGGGCAACTGATACTTTTTCTAAAACCAGGAAAAGATCCGAATAATATCAGTTCATACCGTCCAATAATTCTTCTAAACACAATCTGCAAAATTCTCGAAAAGTTGCTGACACAAAGAATCAACTACTACATCGAGAAAACGAAGTGGATCAGCGATAAACAACATGGATTCAGAAAAGGATTCTCGACGGAGACAGCACTATCAAAGATTCATGACAGCATACAAACATTTAAGAGCCAAAAACAAGATGTTGCCCTAATATCAATAGATATTAAGGGAGCTTTCAATAACATTTCACATAAAACAATAGTAAGGCAACTTTTCAACATCTCAATGCCGGACAATGTGAGAAGAACAATGATTGATGCAATCAGAGAAAGACAGATATCCCTTTTTACGGATGAAGGTGAGGCCACTATAATTCAAACAAAAGGGTGCCCTCAAGGTTCCTGTAGTGGGCCTATGCTGTGGAACCTTGTCATAAATGATTTACTTACGAAAAACTGGCCAGAAAATATAAAGATTCAAGTGTATGCGGATGATATTGCTATGGTAATTGGTGATTCAACAATCCGCAAGGTCACCGAGCACGCAAAAACAGCAATGGTATTATTGAATACATGGCTCACAAAAAATAAATTAGAAATCGAATTCTCCAAATCCAATTACTTATGGATTTCTCACAAAAAGGGAAGACCAACCATTAGACTGCGAAACAATCCAATAAGACACAATATGAACATCAGATATTTAGGAATAATGTTTGATAGAAACCTGACATGGTTCAAACATGTGAATTATCTGATCACGAAAACACAGAAATGTTTACAAAATTTTAAAAGAATGGCTGGTCCTGCATGGGGCATTAACACCAAAATTAGAAATACGCTTTATAAAGTTGTCGCCATCCGCATTATAGCATATGGTGTTATCGCATGGTTCGGTGATCCCAAACAACAACTAAGAACAAAAGTAGACTCTCTTCAAAGAAAATTCCTGCTATTCATCACTGGAGCCTTTTCCACAACACCAAAAAGTGCTTTACAAGTATTAACTAACAATCCCCCACTACATGTACTTTTGGACAACGAAGTACAGAAAGCAAATTTAAGGCTAAAGCGTGAGATTAAAATAAACAATGTAACATATCTTCCTACAGATGTAGAGCATAAACATCCACCATGGACGTATCACCCGGTGAAAGATATTTTGCCAACACAGGTCTTGACCACAGATGTAGAAAAATCAACAAATCGAATTATTTTCACAGACGGTTCAAAGACCGTGGATGGCGTAGGGGCCGCCTACATCAGTATATACATGGGTGAAGTAACAGACAAATGGAACTGCCGATTGCTAAATAACAACACTGTATTTCAAGCAGAGTTACACGCAATCTGGATGGCGGTCAGTTATGCAAAAAATTGTGCAGAAAAATCAACTATAAAGACAGACAGCATGTCATGTATACAGGCAATACGAGACGTAGAATCCCCTTATAGCTTAGTGCATGACATTAGAAAAACACTAATGGACCACAGGAAGATTACAATACGATGGGTGAAAGCTCATGTAGGCATTGAGGGGAATGAAATGGCGGATAAATTCGCAAAAGAGGCTACAAAACATCAACATGAAACCATCTAATGAAATTACCGGCATCGTACATTAAAAATCTGCTCTTGCAAGAAGCGTCAGAGAAATGGCAACACCATTGGCAAATATGCACAACTGGAAGAAAAGTCTTCGACGTAATACCAAAAGTGGGTAAAATGAAAGAAGTCATGCCGAGAGAAATAGTAATGTTCCTCACAGAACACGGTCCATTCGGTGAATACATGCAAAGGTTCAAAATCAGCCAGACCAGTACGTGTAGATGCGGCCATCCGGGAAGCGTGATACACTATGTGACACAGTGTGAGTACACAAAGGGATACCATTTACAGGCGCCACCGAACGGACGAGAGATCTTGTGGAAACGGAAAATTATTTTACAAAGATCTGCAACGAGGAAACTACAACAAGTCTTGGGCTATCTGATAAATCATAAAGAAACTATTTTGATAATAACTGAAAGCAGTGAACAATCCACTAGTGATTCGGAAGTAGAATCTGAAACAGATGCAGATTCAACATAGAGGGGCACACTTAGGCTCCTAAACCATAATATTTTAGTAATACACCCTGTATAATTTATGAATGTTTTTGTATATACAATTTCATAGTATGATGGTGGTTTAGTAACCTTGAATATTTGTATGAACTCATTATGACATTTGTTGTGAATATGTGACGTACATAGTAATGTTTATGTGTATCAACAATTATTATAAAAATGGGAATTTATATTTTGTAATTAGCGTATATTATATAAATATATTATGTAATTAGCGTATATTATATAAATATATTATGTAATTAGCGTATATTATATAAATATATTATGTAATTAGCGTATATTATGTAAATATGTGTGGGTAATTCAAATGTGATCGCTGCCACCCAGCACTGTGAACAGGGGCTGTGTTTGATTGTTCCCGCCGCACTTTTATAGTATGATAGTAATTTGTAACCATGAATATATATTTGTATGAGCTCATGGTGATATTTGTACCCAATACTACTTGTACCTTCATAGAGTAAAGTTTTCCCAATAGTATAAAAAAGGGAAATTTTTGTAAAGTAAATAATATATGCATGTAATTCAAATGTGAATGCCCAGCACTGTCAACGGAGGCTCTGTTTGATTATTCCCGTTGCAGTGCAGGCTTTGTGTGAATTCTGTGTGTGTGTGTGTATTGCATATTCTGCAATAGGACAGGCAAAACTGCTCAGCACTGTGGACGGAGGCTTTGTTTCTCCGTTTCCCGTCACAGTCGAGGCGCTGTATATATGTAATTTGTATACGTTGTGTATTGTGTATTTTGATCATTCTCAAAGCTCTCCCACTTCAACTTGCCAGCTTCTTCCTCTTCTTTCTTGCCCACAAGTCTTTTCCACGTTTCTTTCGGAATCCCAGGCTGCGGTCTCCGGCCCTTATGTGCCACTGGGCGCACGTGCAATTTTTCTCCCTAGTTATTGGATTCAGTTACCCATTTTTGTCAAATGGCTTGTATGTTGCATTGGTTGATGGCTGTCTTCCTGGGGAGAACGACGCGAGTAATTCGAAACTTGCGGGCACGGGGCAAGGGGAGCCACCACTATAAATCTTTGCTAATTTCTCCGACACAACTCTGCCTCTTTTGAGGGAACGGAAGTAAGGTGCTTTGCATCAGTCCGGGGTTGTGAGCGGTTCTATCTATCTATCTATAATGTGGCTATAACATAACGCCTCCTAACGAGAACATGGCCCGTAGTTCTGTGTCAATGAAGAGATATAAACAAGTGGTCAAAGACCCGGACCATGCTGAAAAAGCTATAACATACCGAAAACACTCTCCAACCTAGAAAGTAATTCGGATATAACATACTGCAAACAAAAAGATGTAAACTGAAGCCAGAATCTGGGTTAGTTTTGGCAAAATCTATTGCGAGTGATATCTTGACGTTTTCTCGCAAAAAAGACGTGAATTTTTGCAATAACGAGAAATTTCATTTCCAAAATACAGTTAAATTCGTCACCAATAGATAGCGCTGAAACAAAAATTTGGTCCGCTCTACCGCCGTCTGTCGAGAGTTGAAGTAATGTCTTCAAGAATGTTTGAGATGTCTGTGTTTGAAGTTCTTCCATGCACACTGTATCTTCCAAATTAAACATTTACTCACTTAAAGTAGAGTTAGTAGATCAACCGTCTGCACACGATGTTGTTTTAGTTCAGAAGAGATCAATGTGAGCCTCTGTCGAAACTGACCTTTTGGGTAAAGCTGGCATATGTTTTTGCATGATTCGAATTAACTGAATCTTTATTGGTGCGATGACGTGTCACACATTTTATTTTATTTCAGCCTTTTTTCCACATTCATAATAATTGAAAGGTGGACATTCAGTCTAGAAACTTGATTTCAAATATGTTAATACTTGCTTAATTAAATAATTTTGCTTAGTTCCAAGTGTCAAGCTCATTCACTAAATCAAGAGCTAAAAACAACTGATCTCATTTTCCTAAAAAGTTTTCCGTTCATTCATATTTCATTCTCTTCTTTTACTGGGCTTTAAGATTAAATCTTTAAGTTTCCTGAAGTCGGTGAATCGTAAATCATGAATCTAACCTTCGAATTATTCTCGAATCTCGAAATAGAAGTCTTTCCAAGTATTCTCGATACTCTTCCGATAACGAGACAACAGTTCTCCGAATTTTTCTGCAGTCAGTTTGGACCTCTTGAAAATAACTTTGTTAGAATGAGTATATTCGATGGTTTTTTCATCCCGTTTTCTGGCAATGACTCTCGCTACATCATTAAGTGATACTCCTTCTAAATATGTCTGTTTCCTATGAATCGCCTGGTAATAGTTCGAAACTTTGCTTGCCTTTCAAACTGACTCGAGGAAATAAACCCTTCTCGTCTAATTTGGGATTGAAACAAAGTAGATCGCTTTTCACTTTCGCATTTGCACCAATTCGTTCACCGATACATAACTGTGCTTCTTTAGCTGCAAGTTTTAGTCGGAGCTTCTCGATCTTAAATTAACTCTTTTTCTACTTGACATTCCTTTCCTACGCTCTCAACCATTTCTCTTTGTGTTCCTGACCTTCTTCCGCTTTTCTTACTTGCATTATAATCTGGAAAAATTCACAACAAAGCCATCGTCCTATGCGGAGGCTCAATTTTTCTGAATGAGATTTTCCAAGTTGATCAGTATGTTCTTCGCCGTCATCATCCATCTACTCATCATCCATCATATTGATGAGGAAACTACGAACCGCGGGTCAGATGTGGCTCGCAGATTTCAAAATAATGGTATAGAAATTTTAAATCTCAATATTATAAAAAATTCAATTAAAAGCGTGTTCCTTTTTTGCCTATGATTGTTAAGGAGTAAAACAAGTTTCTATTTTCTTATCCTTCTCAAGAGAGACATATTCGGTTCCTTTGAATGAACGAACTTAAAAATCACTGTGCTTCTTTAGCTGCAAGTACAACTGCAAATTATCATCATTTCCATCTTCTGGTGAATCGATTCGTCGTTTTGAGCCACGGTGTTGATCCACGATTTTGTTGTAACTGAAATAATGTAACATTTAAATTCATAAGAATTAACTCTTCAATGCTCAATTTTTTTCATAGTTAACGACACTTATTGAATGCCGAAATCGTTTAAAAAAATCTATTTCGAATTGTATTGCTTTTAAAGGGCCTTATTGAAGACGTGCAAAGCCCCAAAAATCACACATAAAATAAATGTATTCGAGGAATATTAGTTACCAAAAATACAACTACCTCCTTTGTGATTCAAACTATGTTACGAAAAAAGTCTGATTAAAAACTTCAAGCTTAAAAGAAATGACATTTAGCAAACAAAACTTTTAAACAAATTAGTGATAGCTCGGTCATACATGCTCTGCAACAAACAAAGAGTGGCTGCCATTAATTGGGACATGTACCGGCAACTTCATATTATAAAATGGGGAAAAATATGACCGCCTTTTGTACAAAGGTGATTCTGAATTTTTACCTTCAAACTAACTGTAAAAAATTAACATTTAAAAAACCTTTTACAAATATGCGAAGCTACACATTTACAAGTTAAGGAGCGAATGCATTTTGATGCTATAAAGAGACGAGCAAATGTCATTAACATTTTCCAAATTTGAGTGATATAAAATTTTTAATTCTTATGATTTATTCAGTTCCGACTTTACAGCGATATATATGTTACGGTAAGTATGATAAATGTGGTTATTATGCATAATTACCAAGCATTTTGATAGTTTTGAAAAATTTCCCTAAATTTGTTGCCCATAATAAAATGTTATTTTTATTATTTTATATTATTTTTCCTTTTTCCCTTTTTCTTTTATTTTGCTAATCATGATTACTCACTAATTTCATTGCATACACCAGATTCGCCTATAAATATCAGTATTTGTGCAAATCATGACTTATATAACAACCTATTATGTTTATAGATATTACTCTGTTTTCTTCCCCGTCTCCCCCTTTTTTTGTTTCTGTGTTTATAATTCTTTTTTTTTTTTCGTTAGTTTTTCATTTTAATGGATGTAATTTTATACATATAAATTACATATTTGATTCAAATATTGAAAATGACTGTACCCTTATGAAATGGGTGTGTCCACCAGTATGGATTCTATAGGATGCCTTCATGGATTTTTGTTTTGTTTGATTTATGTGTTATGTAATAATAATAATAATGACAATAAAATTTAAATTGAAATTAATCACTTTTACCGTCGGTTATCCATAATACTCAAGCATTGCGTCGTTGATAAACATAATAGATTGTACTATATGATATACTACGTATGGCAATTCATACATGTGTAGTATCATTATATCGGGGTATAATCTTAAAATTTGTTATCGTTATATCTGTATTCATATAACAACTATAACCAACTATATTCACCGCACACATACCACACCCATTCGGAATTTTTTCATATTTATAAATTCACCAATTACGCTATGGCATTATGCATAATCACGCATAAGAGCGATAGATTTCAATAATTTATGAATTTACCAACGACGCTTGGGTATTATGCATATTCACCGGTGATATTGATAAATGTATCAAATTTATCAAAACGATCGGTAAGTATGCATTATAACCGGTTTTTATGTATTAAAAACATATCACACTTCCCGTAACACATATATATACTACAGCTAAATGTACGTCGTTTTTCCTTTTTTGATAATTTTCATATTTAACTTTGGTTTTAGAATTCATAATAAAATCTTCATTCCTTTTGACATTTTCCGTGAAAAATTTTGTGTAAAAACTTGATTTTCTGAATTTTCTTGAGGAAATAAAATAAAGTAAAATCCTTTTAGTTTCTCACTAAAGTAAATAACATCGAAAAATCATTGGCAATTAAATAATGGATTTATAACAGTTGAAAATAGATATTTTTTTCAACACTGACAAAAATAAAATGCAGTTAAGTTATTATAGTGTTATGACGCCAATTTAGACCTTGAATTCCTTATCAACCAACGAATACTTTATGAGATAACTTTCGAACGAGCAATACCCGAGATAATTATGACACGAGAAAATATGCATATTATTACCGGGGGGAGATTCTCTTATATGTTAAAGCAGTCATAAGATTATACGTAGCTCATTTTGCAAGACTTATTAGTGCATGGTGTGCAGCCATTATGATGTATGCAACACGAACGGCAACGTGAAAGATCAGAGGAGCATGATGAGTTTCTTGCTGATGGCTTTATTGTCCTACTGTCTGCTAATGCGTTTAGTTGGAGGCTCCAAATCGCTCTAATTTCGAACGAGGAGCTTTCTCTAATGACCTCTTGACTGTCCTCATTTTCACTTGTGCAATCAATTAAGTGACGCCTTGCTGATGCTCCTTTTTGACTTTTCTGCGCTGTCTCTGAAGGTTTCCAAAACTTCTCCGTGAACCAATTAGCGGCAAAACATCGTCTGGACATCGCCGGAGAACTTTATACTCAACCAGTCACTGACTTTGAAAAATCTTCTCTGCTTCTCTTTCGCTCTTTTTTTCTTATTTTCAATCCACTCTGTATTTCTTGGATAACTCTATTAAGAAAATGGAAAGAGAGGGAACACTCTCTCGCGCTTTAGAAGATGGAGGCGATTGGATGAATGTTGTTTCACGGCTTTATTCCTTGCGAAAACTTGGAAATACTCTGATCTCTTGAACATTACATAATTTGAGACAGTTTTATTAATCATGATTTTCCTTTTCGCTGTCAAACATTTCTTAAAAATAAAATACGTGCGTAATTTTTCGTAAAATGCAGCACTGATTTTCAATATTTTTTTTTTTTTCGTTTTCACTGCAATTTCTAAGTAAACTACAGAATAGACTGAATAGTAATGACTGGTTTCATTTACGAATTTTCTAAATGGGCACTAAGATAATTGTTTAGCACAGCGTTTCTCAACCTATGGTCCACATTGGTAGTCCGCAGGCAGACATGATAATTCAATTTTAATTGAGTGAAAATTTTTCAATTGTTGTAATTGATTTTTGCAATATCCATGTGTTCAAATAAAAATTGTGTTAAAAAAAAACTACAATATTTTTTAAAGTGATTTCCAGACAACTTTAATTTGTATCGAATGTATCTTTATTCTTTTATTTTCACGTCAATGAAAAGATGACGTATATAAGTACAAAAAGAATTAAGAAATACATAAGAAAATTAACACTAAACGTTCAGAGAGAATTTTGTACAGCTAAGAAATATCCATAACCGAACTGAAGTTCGTTCTTTCATATCAGCTCATATTGTAAATCAATATTTCTTTTTCTTCTT
Source organism: Pholcus phalangioides (assembly GCF_987345545.1). Classification (NCBI taxonomy): domain Eukaryota; kingdom Metazoa; phylum Arthropoda; class Arachnida; order Araneae; family Pholcidae; genus Pholcus; species Pholcus phalangioides. Next base: position 41,315,665 of record NW_028301615.1, on the reverse strand, counting down.
TGTTTCTGCTACTGATGAAGGAACTTCATATAGTTCTGAAACGCGTATAGCCGTGTTCGTTTTGAATTTTGTGTAAACCCAAACGTCGAGTATTTAATCGTATTAACGTTTTCGTAAATCATTATGATAATTATAGCCATAAATACAAAGATAGATGTTACACATTTGTCAGGTTCCACATTTTTTTCCCCTCGATTTTTCAGTGCTTTTAATTACAATTGTGAATTTTCCCGTTTTATGGTATTTCTTGTCTTATTCCGTCTATTTCCGGTTTTTATGACAACGTTTTTGATGACAATTGGTGACGTATCCGAGGATGATATCACTCTCCGCTACCCATACGAAGGTTTTTAACAGCTGGCTGATGTGAAGATATATTTTGGAAAGAGGGAAAATTCAACTGCCCCTGCGGGGAATCGAACCCACGTCCTTTCACTTAAGTCGCCATCTGGTGGCATTGCCAGTAATTGTGAGCTTTGACCTGAGTTAGGTCCGACCGTCCATGTACGGTCCCGTTCAGTGCACATGAGCTCCAAGGAAAGATTGAGGTATTCGTCGCCTCTGTAGTCTAGTGCGTTCACCCAGAAAGTGAAAGGACGTGGGTTCGATTCCTCGCAGAGGCAGTTGAATTTTCTCTCTTTCCAAAATATAGCTTCGCATCAGCCAGCTGTTAAAAACCTTGGAATTGGTGACGTCTCGTATTTAAGATCTCAGTTCTGCGGTATCCAGTATTTTTCTGAATGAAATACGGTCATATAGTCATTTGAACGTTTTTTCGTCAAATACATTTTTGTTTGCTGTGGTTTGGAGCAGCCCTCTATTTTCTTCTCCTACACCCAGTTTAGTAATAATTAAGCAAATTTGTCGTGAATTGCATTTTTTTTGGCTACGATTAGTGTGACATCCCGTATTTAGGCTCGAAATTTTCTGCATTTTCATTGATAGGGAATGACAATGCCGTAACTAGGCCGGTGCAACAAACTGCTGAATGTACTTAATGAAACTGATTGGTTCCATTTACGAATTTTCTAAACTAAATAAATTCTTTAGCAGATATGAGTGAATGAAATTGTTAGCTATACGAAATTTTCTCTAAATGTACAGATTATACTCAATCTTTTTATGTATTCATATGCGTCCGATTTCATTGACGTGAAAAGCAAACGAAGACATAAAATACGTGGAATACAAGTTAAAATTGTTGGAAAATCGCTTATAAAGGCCAATAATCTCCCGCGAGGTAAGAATGTAAAGATATCTCTCTCTCTTCTCTCAAACATTCAAAAAAATTAAAAAAATTAGGTGTTTAAACTTAACCATGATGCTTACAAGATATTGGCAAAAATCGTATACAGAAAAGAAAAGCGTACAAAATGCTTGGTTTCATTCTCAAAAAGTTCTCTTCGCATTCTCTCAAAATCATCCTTCCACTTTAGGTCGTCCTGGATGTGAGCATGGCCGTTAGGTTTTGGAGACCATACTTACAGAGGGACATTGATTTTTTAGAGGGGGTTACAGAGAAGAGCCACGCATGTTCTTGTTGGCACACGGGGCTTGAATAATGAAGAGAGACATCATTTTTTGAATGTGTTTACATTGGATGAACGCAGGTGACGGGAGATATGATCGAAGTGTTCAAAATTTTCAACGGGCTGGATAGGATGGACCATGAGTTATTTATACACCGTCAATCAACTACGTCTTCTAAGAGACACCAGTTTTGGTTGGTAAGGGACAATTCTAGGTTGTGGCGTCCCACGGAGTTTTTCTCTGATAGGGATGTTAATAAATGGAATAGCTTACATCCGAGGGTCGTGAATTCTAACACAATTGACACGTTTAAAAAGAAATACGATAAACATATTGGGATAAATTAAGAAGCTATCCATACTTAGAGGAGACAACCATAATTTTTTTTAATCGGTAGTATATTTATATTTTATCATAATTATTGGTTTTTCTTTGCTCTTATTGCACAAACTTGAGATATACTTTAGATGAGTGGTTCTTAATTGGGGGTGGGGTGTGAGAGTGCATTTTTGGGGGATGCGAGGTGGGAAAAAAATTGCAATATGTTAACTGATTATTCGGGAGAATTGAAATGATGATAAAAATTAAATTTTTTAGTTCTTAAGAAGATATGAATCACACCCCAATATTTCAACACATCATCACTTGGCTTTCGCTTGCAGAAGAATGTCACGCAAAATTTGCGTAGTAAAAGTTTCTTTTTCGATTAACGATCATTTACGTTGAGAAAACATATGATTTCCTAAACTATTTCGCAGTTTTATTACATTGCCACCTGTGTTATTAGCATGCGGCGCTTAGATTTTGATACTGCCTTGAACATGGCTCAGGAAAAGCGTCAAAAAATTTAGTCAAGTATCAAAGAAACACTGATTTATAATTGTTGCGGCTGGGATCAATTATTGAAGAACTATTCAATGAATTTTTTTCCAAATCTCAAAAAAGTGTTAAAAAAGTAACTTTTTAAATTTCATTTATGAATAATTTTAAAAAACATCAATATTAGCCAAAAAGGGCATTAAATAATAAGTAGAAGAATTCAATAATTGATTAATGGATAAGTATAATTAGTAACAGAGAAAAAAAAACAATTTTCTAATATGAACGCATTATCCAAGGCAGTTCAAGAAAGTAATTCGCACTGCACTGGGGTGCGAGAAGGAAAAACGGTCAAGAACCACTAGTTTAGATATATAATCGACATCCATATTTTTATGGGAATCTTTTTTCATCCACCTCGTTGGACATTTTGTCTGCTGTGGCATTTGTATTGTGTATTAAGATGTTCTCATGATACTCAGAAATTCTACACGCTCAGAGTGTCCGAAAGGTTAGTTGCATATGTAAAATGTCTCGCATGTGCCTGAAACAAATTTACGTCGAAAATAGGCTGTCAGTACAATATTCATACACAAAAATATGTCCAAAAAATTTAAAAGTGGCAAATGTAATATTCATCATTCCAGCTTTCATATATGTTTTAAATTAAATATATAATTGCAAGAAATTATTTGACACTTCTAAAAAAGGTAATATGGAAACACGCGATAAATTTTCTCTATAGCAGTAGCGTACATGTGTTATAGATTGCATATCTAGGAATATAACAGTTCGCTTTAAGGCTCATGTATGCACGTTTAAAACCGACACGTGCGCTTTCTTCAAGCATATTGGCAACATTGTTTAGTCTCTAAGTTCATTTTCAAATTAATAAAGTGTGAGAAATGGCTCTTAATATTAGTATCCAATTTACATTCTACATTCAAAGAGAAATCATTTTATTTTATCATTAAATATGGCATGAATATAGTAAAAATCACCAATGACATGCAAATATAAATTTCGTGCATTTCAAAATCATAAATATAAATCCGAATTCTAAATTATTTTTTAAGTAATACTCCAAAAATTACTTCATCTCATTCAAACTAAATGTGCTGAATATAAGAGAAAAAATATTCTTTTGGGAATTTACTCATAAATTTTACGATCGAGACGATATTTTTCCTTGAAAACATTTAAATGCTCCACTGGATGCTTTAAAGTGCAAAATAATATTTTTCTTTTCGCTTTGTTTATATTAATTAACATATACTGTAAGAGAGTGGCAGAAAATGGCCAGTTTCATCTCCAGGGGATTCCGGATGGATTTGCGCATTAGGGATT